>NW_005371207.1:1490774-1523085 GCF_000412655.1 Myotis brandtii
GGCTGGGAGGGGGCACAGGCCGGGCTGGGGGACCCCCCCCCCAGTGCACAAATTTTTGTGCACCGGGCCTCTAGTATAATAATAAAAGCCTAATATGCTAATTAGACTGGACGTCCTTCAGGGCGTCCTTCCTTCCAGACAAAGCCACGGTGGGCGGGGGCAGCGGCAGAGGCCCCGCGGCCGCCACAGTGGTGGGGACCAGGCCCTTGCACGAATTTCATGCATCGGGCCTCTAGTTTTCCTATAATTAGAGTGGGCACAGGAAATTAGCAGCTGCCTCCCTTCCTCATTTGCAAATGTTACTAGCAGTTATGTGTTTCTTCTCTCCAGACTTTTACCCAGCCTGTCCATGTGCACTGAGCCAGGTCTTTGGGACACCAGGATAAAAAAAGGCATGGCCCCCACCAGAGAGCTCACAATTCAAACTGAAGACAGATGTGTGAACAGTTACAGTAGGATGACTGACAGCAATGGGAACCCATGAGTGACATCTGACCCACCAGAATGAACCTGACTTCTCCCAACTGGACTACAAGCCCTACCAAGGCAAAGATTTCTCTACTTTATTCACTACTTTCTCCAGGACCTAGAAAAGCACCTGGCATAGAACAGGCACTCAATAAAACAAGTTGGATGAGAGAAGGAACCCAACAACATGGAATGCTTCTTAAAGGAAGTTGTTAGAGCTGAGTCTAAGAGAAGAACAAGTTAGCCAGGATTCAGGGTGGATTGGAGACTCCTTGCAAAGAAAATGGAGAAGCCAGAGAGCATGCTCATAGATGGAACCAGATTTTGTGGGGCCTGAAATCTGTACAATTGGAGGAAGGGGTGTTAAAAACATATAAACTTATGAATATGAAGTTGCTGGAGTCCCTCCCAGGGCCTTGGAAGGGATCCTGAAACTGAAGCATCACTAGCTTCAGGACAAGTCCTCCTCTAAGCATGGTGAGTTCAGGAAGCAGCAAGCAGCTCACAACAGCTGGGGCACAGTTGCATAAAGGGTTCAGGGTGGCAGCAGGCCAAAGGCTTGGAGCACAGTCTCTAGGGGAGCTACAGTATCACTGGAAATCCAACTCGATGGAGAAAACCACATTTATGAGAACTCCTATCTGAAAGGGTACTCTATGTGACTGCAAAGGTGAACTAAGCGACCGCAGATGGACGTGCTTGACAAACAATGGATGGTCAACCTTAGGGCCTTCGTTTCTCTGGAGTCAGAGAGGAATGGCTGTGTACAAGGGTCCCTGCTGCACCTCTGCCCTAAGCAGCCTTCAGTCTCTCATCTAAAATAGCATACAAGTTGAATAGCACCCATTTGAGGGAGCACCAATGATTAGCTCACCTGGTATGCCACATGTCTCAAAGCCACCCCTGGCCTATAGCCTGTGGTGAAAGATGAGGCCAGAGTGGCAGGTGGGCTATGTAGAGATGGGCACTAAGGAAGCCAGCAAACTGGTGAAGGAAGAAGAGGACTGAGACAAAACTAGACCCTGTACCATCCACCAGCCATGAAAAATGATCTCTCACCACCTTGTAATAGCCATGTTCTTCTTTCCTTTCCATAACCCAGGACATTAAAACTTCGGAGACCCTGATAATCAGAATAGGATCACATTCCTTTTCAGTAGTACACGTTCTTCTCCAGACTGTTCATCAGCTTGCGAGGAACACCGGTCTGGGCAGCTCTTCAGAAGCATGCTTGTTTCAAAGGAGCTGGGGGTTCGGTAACATTAGAACTCCAGTTGTGCAAACATTGGAACCTGAGATTATCTGGTCTGGCCTCTCGTCTTACAGACAGGGAAACCAGGGAGCATGGGAGTTAAGTGACTGTCTTGGGTCCCAGGAGGGGTTGCTGCAGGACTGGGCCTAGATCCCAGGTCTCCTGGCCTGTGGTCCATGCTCTTCCTCTCATCCTCTGCGTTTTAATTTTCGCACTTTCTTTGACAACATGCACAAGCACATGATATTTTAAAAAAGTGGAGAAAGAGAGGGCCTTGGACTGAGAAGCAAGCTCAAACCTGAGCATTAAACCACAAGTGAATGAGTTCGAGAATGTTTGGAATGTATGATGACCACCTATCTCAGACATCTAAATATATTTCTCACACTGAAATGTGGGTTTATCCTCAGAACCCCAAGAATGACATAATTGTTAATCTACTTTTTTATCTTATAAACATGGATAGATGTTGAATTCCCTTTTTATACAGCACTTTAAAAAGCATTCAAATTAGAGAACTTGTCACTGAGTGAAGATTTCATTTGATTAGGCTTGGCAGCATTAGCAAAACTTAAACACTCAAAATCAATCAATCAGAAGGAAAAGAGTTTGGGGTTTTGTATTTGTCAGTTTTATAAATAACTGTGGTTTTCCAAAATTATTACCCTATTACTAAAATGAACAGAATTAAAGACTGCAAAAAATGTCAAATCAATAGTACCTAGAAAACGGTGTAAGAGAAACATAATAATGGAAATTGAGCTAGTAATAGAGATAATCATTCCGATTACTGAAAACCCCCCCAGATGCTCATATTTAGTTCCCTCAACGGAGATGCCACTGAGAATGCTAATGAAGAAAGAAGGGATAGCAAGGACTTAGGGGACTTTCTCCTCACCCACGGAGCACACAAGCAGAAAGCTGAGTGGAATGGAGCAGTTGCCCTTGCAAACACAGACTGGAAGTGTCATCTATCCGGACACAGGCACGGGCTAAGAGAGGCAAAGGAGGTGTAAGGAGAACAGAGAGAGAGATAACAGACACAGAGCCTGAGTGGTTGGTTCAGCAGGTGTCTCTCGCACATACAACCATCCCTGCTTCTGCCTGCCATGTTTACACATGTGAAAGGAAAAAAGAAAATGATGCACCATGATAGTTGTATACATAATTCTATCTTAAAATTATACTACAGATTATTTTCCAGCCAATAACCACTGCCCCCCACCTCACTTTGTAGCATTATGGTCTGAAATTCTTAATTCTTCCTATGTCCATAAAAGCTATTTTTAGAACTCTGAAATGAGGAGGTCAAGTAATTAAGCTAAAAGGCTCTAAAAGCCTGATTTAGTCAGATTTCAAAACAACTTACCTTAAGCTACTTATTTGAAGATATTGAGGATGGCGACGGAATATTCATAACGTATATGATTCACAACAGAGTTTCTACATACCTCATGGCCAGGAAGGCATTCAGAGACCAGTTAAAGGCAGATGTAGGGAGTGAGGATTAAAATCCTGATCCCAAAAATGTTTACTATTATTGGAGGTGGTGACAGGTAGCTGGGGGTTCAGAATGCCAGACCCATGTTTCTTAGTGTGGCCCAGACTAGCAGCATCAGGAACTTGTTAGAAATGCAAATTCATGCCAGACCCACTGGATCAGAAATTCTGGGGATGGGGCCAAGCATTTTGGGTTTTAACAAAGCCTCCAGGTGATTCTGATGTTCACCCATGTTGAGACCCTCTCTACTAATCTATCAACTTCTGTGTATGTCTGAAAATTTCATATTAAAAGTATTTTCAAAAAAATCCTGATTCCACTGATTATTGGCTATATGGCCTTGGGGCAACTTATCAAGTCTCCATATCTGCATCTGAAAGTGGGAAAATAACTTTTCTTATAATCATCACAGGGTTATTGAAGGGTTTCAATATATAATGCCTGTAACAGGGGAGGAACTCAACAAATGGTGATTATGGGGATCATACATAGTTGTGTCATTCAGACATAAGAGAATTTTAGCCCCTATAACATACACATGAATATAAAAAAATGTTTTTAAATATGTTTTTATTGATTTCAGAGAGAGGAAGGGAGAGGGAGAGGGGGATAGAAACATCAAGGATGAGAGAGAATCACTGATAGGCTGCCTCCTGCATGCTTCCCTACTGGAGATTAAATCTGCAACCTGGGCATGTGCCCTGACCGGGAATTGAATGGTGACCACCTGGTTCATGGGTCAACACTCAACCACTGAGCCACAGGGGCTGAGCCCACATAACTTTGCTAGATCACACATGTTCTCTCATTAAACTTCCCCCATACTCTATGGTTGTAGTATCACCACTTCACAGATGAGGAAGCTGAAGTTCAAAGGGTTATATGAATTCACCACTTCACAGATGAGGAAACTGAAGTTCAAAGGGTTTATATGAATTCACCACTTCACAGATGAGGAAGCTGAAGTTCAAAGGGTTATATGAATTAATGAAGGTCACACAGATGGTGACCCTTGGATCTCCTGGTTGCAAGCCCAGGACCCTTCCCATAAACAAACAACTGGCAGTAATGATGGAATTTCAGTTCTAGGACAGGAAATGGTTGCCCAACCCCTCCATTTCCCTTTGTGGAAGAACTAAATAACACCACTCCACAGCTCTGGGAGGACAGAAGTACAAGACTCTGCTCTCTGCCCAGCTCAGATACCTGGAAACGTAGGCCACACTGAACTGCCCAGGCTCCAAGACCTCACCAAGGAAGAGAGAAAAGGCAGAATCCTTTTCTGAGGGATACTCATTTTCTGTCTCAAGAATATTAAAAATCATATCCCGAAATACTAAGTCTTCCTGAAGAACCAGGTTGGAATGTCGGAATACATATGAATGCCAATAGGTCGCACTTAATTTACTTTGCCAATAAACAGTTCCAGGATATGGTGGTCTTTGGAAGGAAAACCTACCCTTACACTTTTCCACATAGAATCTATGTATTGGAATGCAGGTAATAAGGCCACACAATGGTTTTTCCAAGTGTACTTCCACAATTACGGGTGATGTTATGGTTTCAGATGTGGCTGACAAGGAAGAGGTGGGACTGATGACAGAAGGGGTGCTAAGAGGAAGAGAGGAAAAGCTCCTGACTTTGGCCCCTTAAGTCTGCACTTCTGTACCCAAGCACGCACATAAAATGTTATTTTTAATTTAGGTCAACAATTACAGAAGCACAGGCGAGTTTGGTGGCACAATACCCACAGCACACTCAAGCAGATTCCTCGGGGTGCATCTATTTTTTTAACCTTTTTTTTTTTTTTTTTACAATTCAACACATTTGGACATTAGTGGCTAAACCTTTGAAGGTGGAAGAGGGAAGAATAAAGGAGAATTATCCCCAGATCTAGTCTTTCCTGGAAGCACCTTTCTGCAACCCATTTTTGCCAATACATTCTGCAAAGAGTGACCAGGATCATGTGGAGAAGCAAAAGAAAAAAGGGGCGGGGGAGTGGGGGCAGGTAGTTTTGACTTTATGTCAGAGATGGAGTACAAACAAAGGGATGTAAAGCATAGCGTAAGGAATATAGTCACTAAGATGTAATAACTACGTATGGTGCCAGGTGGGCACTAGACTTATCAGATGTATCACTTGGAGAATTATTTAAATGTCTAACCACGATGCTGTATACCTGAAGCTAACATGAAATAATATTTAATATCAACTGTAACTGAAAACAAAAACCATGGTTCCTGCTAGGCATACCCTCCCCGTACTAGTGAGGGAGACTAGAGTATAAACCTTAGCAGCAATATGGCAGAGATGCATAATTAACACACCAGGACAGTGATGCCATGATGGGTCGGCCACAGGAGCACATGGTCTATGAAAAGGTTTCTTGGAGGAGCTGGCATGTGAGCTAGGACTTGAAGGATAAAAGGAAATGGTCAGGCACATGCCAGGCAAAGGGAGTGGTGCCCACGTGTGGAAGCATCTCCACTGGAAAAATATAGGGCCCAGGACAGGAAGAATTTTGGAAATTGCAGGAGATGAGGCCAGCAAGTAAGTTCAGGGCCAGCCGCTGAGGGTCACGTAGGTAACCCATGCTTTGCCTTCTCTGTACAGAGAAGGCATTTAAGCAGGAAGTTAATAACGTTATCTGTGTTTTGCAACACACACACACACACACACACACACACACACAGAGTCAGGTGTGCTAGCACGTCGGAGTGTGGCAGAGTAAGAAAAGACTGAATGCACCGGTAAGCTGACCTGGGCAGTCCAGATAACCTTTGGAGATGAGGCGTCTAGAGGGCAGACACTACTCCTATCTCCATCTGATAGAAACACAATCTTGGCTTGGAAATGTCAAGTGGTGTTTAAAAGACACAGGGCCCAGGGCCCCTTTGCACCACTCACTTCTACTTCTCCCACAGTAGGGATAACTCTCCATAGCAAGGCGACTCCAAAACAGAACCACAGGCCAGCTCCTCCCCAAGAACCTGGCAAAGCCCTCAGAGACCTGCAGGTAAGTGGCACATACACTTGTCTGGAAATCAAGCACTAAAAACGTCGAAAGTGTCAAAATGTCATGCTTAGAGAAATGCAGGACTAGCTATATCACACTACAGGGATATTTCAAATTCTGGAAAGTTGAGAATAAACTATAATTTCCAAGCCTTCTTGGTCCTAAAATTATACTCATAGTCCTATGTCATCTGTAGGCTCAAGTTGGCTTCTTGCCTCTCCTGTGTCGTATTCCCTGCTAACTCCAAATTCTGCTGCTACTTTTACTTATTTCCAGGTTGGTCAACACATTCCACTGGTGTTACTCATTTACACTGGGTGAAAAGCCAATATCCCGTGTTGCAGCTGCTACAACTCAAAACCCAAACAATTCTGGATAAACTAAGCTTAGAACCGAAAACTAAAATTGCCAGGGTCTTGACCTGACTCCATCATAGGTTATTCCAGGATCAATGCTAATAGCCCTGAGACATTAGCCCCAGAAGAGATCTTAGAGATTATTTATTACATGCTTCTCATTTTACACATTTAACGGCTTAAAACAGTGTCTGGCACAGAGCAAGGCACTATGTATTTTTTTCCTATTGTATTATTACACCAAAAAAAAAGAAAACAATTGGCATTACTGTAACTTCCACATTGGTGACAGATATGAGCAAAGAAACATGCCAGAGCTCAGTGGATTTTCATGTTCTACACAAGCAAGAAGCCCAGAAGGTAAGAGTGGCTCAGCACGGCCATGGGATAGTGGCCCCGAGCTATGGAATCCCCTTATGTGAGACAGTTTTCCATCCTGGCGAAGTTATTAAATTCACACCGACACTATCTCCGAAGAGTCCTTCCACTGACCACTACACAAAGTCTATGTGCAACTCTGGGGGCCTCATTCACACAAACTGTTCATATGAACAGCCAGGGGGCCCTGTGCCTTGGGAAAAGCTGGGCTAGGCCTGCTTTAGGTGCTCAAAAATCGAGAACACATCCTTGCTGGAGCCAATGATGATTTAAATGTTGTCTGTCTTACCGGGAGAGGGTGGGTGAGAGTAACACTCACTTGTGCCTAATGAGCACCCTGTGAAAAGCATGAGGAACAAAGCTCCTCCTTACCCAGACCTTGCTGCTTGGGGAGATGAGGAGGGTTGGTCTCACTGACCTGCCTCCCAATGCCAGTGATGGAGAACCTATGACACGCGTGTCAGAGGTGACACGCAAACTCATTTTTTTTGGTTGATTTTTCTTTCTTAAATGGCATTTAAATATATAAAATAAATATCAAAAATATAAGTCTTTGTTTTACTATGGTTGCAAATATCAAAAAATTTCTCTATGTGACACGGCACCAGAGTTAAGTTAGGGTTTTTCAAAATGCTGACACGCCGAGCTCAAAAGGTTCGCCATCACTGCACTATACAGTAAATCTGGCAAATCTCAGTGCTTAGAAAGATGGGTCTAAAGAACAAAAGAATGAACAAATGAAGGAGAAAACCAAAAAGCATGGTGAAGGCTCTAAATAGGTAAAATGTCCCGTGTCCCCTGGGACTATGTCACTACATAAACCTTGCAGGAACTTCCTTCCTCCACCACTCACTATTTTAAAAACAACTAAACTACTTGTTAAGTATACCAAGGTAGTTAATATCCTTAATTATTTATAAAGACATCAATAGGGATGCAGGAAAACCTGTGGGCAGAAGGGGGTTAGAAGTATAATGTAATTAACTCAACCACAGACATCTGAAGTCTTACAGGATATCATGATCATGGCCCATAAGCTTATACTTCAGGGCTTGTGCCTCAATTCACTTCTTCTGCTATTTCTAAAGTAAAGAGAACTTGGGGAGAGAAAACGTTTTCCCAGGTAGTGCACTGACTTGACTCTCCTGGGAAGAGTGGCTCGGCACTGCCACGGGGTAGTGACCCGAGCTGTGGAAGCTCCTCTGAGACAGCCCTCCAGGCTGGCGAGGTTATTAAATTCACCCAGAAGCCAGGCTCCTCCTCCTTTCTACACTGGCGCACATGCTGCCTTCTCACCCAGTCAGTTAGCTAATCATCTGCTCATTCCGACATCAAAGGAGGAAAGAACTCGGGTTCTGTTTTTAACACTTGAAGATCCCAGAAGAATAACATAAATAGAAAAGGTGTCTCTGAAAAGAAACTTGCCAAAAACTACTTAATGAGTGTTTCTAACATGAAAATTCAGCTATTTTCTATCTTCACATCTTTCAACCTTCAAAATCCCCCACCTAAGACCTGTGCTGCAGTCCTGACCTGGTTGTGAGAGTAACCCAATGAAAGGACAACACAAAGGACACATCCCCAGCCACTTCTGACTCTTTGAGGCCGCACCCTTTTCCTCTAAATTGTTGGGCAGTGACGATTAGAATAAATTATTTCCAGGAATTACTTTAAACTTTGGGGGGCAAAAAATAGGTATTCAAATGTAAGCAGGGTAGCTAACTGGGAGACATCAAGAATACCCAGATTGTTCCCCTGTTAGTCATTCACAGTCCACAAAGGCATTTTTCAATGGGGCTGGCAGGGAGCCTGGTGGATAGGAACAGGGGAGTTTCACCATGCACTTCCTCCCCCGCTTACCATCACAATGAGAGGACAAGACCTACGTAGGTGCCCGTAAGTTGAACACTGCAGCCTCTGAAAGTTTATAATGTCCAAACACATACTTCTCTTATAAACACTGATTTTACTTTGCACAGAACAAGCAGCCACTGCTAAGGGCAACCTTAACCTTGACAAAGGGGAAAGAAACATCATTGCCAATGAATGCCCAGAGGAGACTTCTGATAGAAGTTTTATAGAATTAGTACTTCTGACTTGATAAGTGCTTTACTAGTACTAGTACATTCACTGTTAGTCACTCACAGTTCACAAGGTCATTTTTCAATGACTGTACATTTCAATAATTGTAAAGAATTGGAAGCAAGTTGAATAACCATTGAATTATGGTACAGCTATAAACTGGAATAATATACAGCCATTAAAAAGAATGGCATAAATCTACATATAGTGACAAAGATAGATGTTCTTGATATGTTCTAGGAGAAAATTAACGCAGAAATCTATAGTACTAGCACATTTTTCCACACACACACACACACACACACACACACACACACAATGGAATCCCCTTATGTGAGACAGTTTTCCATCCTGGCGAAGTTATTAAATTCACACCGACACTATCTCCGAAGAGTCCTTCCACTGACCACTACACAAAGTCTATGTGCAACTCTGGGGGCCTCATTCACACAAACTGTTCATATGAACAGCCAGGGGGCCCTGTGCCTTGGGAAAAGCTGGGCTAGGCCTGCTTTAGGTGCTCAAAAATCGAGAACACATCCTTGCTGGAGCCAATGATGATTTAAATGGTGTCTGTCTTACCGGGAGAGGGTGGGTGAGAGTAACACTCACTTGTGCCTAATGAGCACCCTGTGAAAAGCATGAGGAACAAAGCTCCTCCTTACCCAGACCTTGCTGCTTGGGGAGATGAGGGGGGTTGGTCTCACTGACCTGCCTCCCCAGTGCACTATACAGTAAGTCTGGCAAATCTCAGTGCTTAGAAAGATGGGTCTAATGAACAAAAGAATGAACAAATGAAGGAGAAAACCAAAAAGCATGGTGAAGGCTCTAAATAGGTAAAATGTCCCATGTCCCCTGGGACTATGTCACTACATAAACCTTGCAGGAACTTCCTTCCTCCACCACTCACTATTTTAAAAACAACTAAACTACTTGTTAAGTATACCAAGGTAGTTAATATCCTTAATTATTTATAAAGACATCAATAGGGATGCAGGAAAACCTGTGGGCAGAAGGGGGTTAGAAGTATAATGTAATTAACTCAACCACAGACATCTGAAGTCTTACAGGATATCATGATCATGGCCCATAAGCTTATACTTCAGGGCTTGTGCCTCAATTCACTTCTTCTGCTATTTCTAAAGTAAAGAGAACTTGGGGAGAGAAAACGTTTTCCCAGGTAGTGCACTGACTTGACTCTCCTGGGAAGAGTGGCTCGGCACTGCCACGGGGTAGTGACCCGAGCTGTGGAAGCTCCTCTGAGACAGCCCTCCAGGCTGGCGAGGTTATTAAATTCACCCAGAAGCCAGGCTCCTCCTCCTTTCTACACTGGCGCACATGCTGCCTTCTCACCCAGTCAGTTAGCTAATCATCTGCTCATTCCGACATCAAAGGAGGAAAGAACTCGGGTTCTGTTTTTAACACTTGAAGATCCCAGAAGAATAACATAAATAGAAAAGGTGTCTCTGAAAAGAAACTTGCCAAAAACTACTTAATGAGTGTTTCTAACATGAAAATTCAGCTATTTTCTATCTTCACATCTTTCAACCTTCAAAATCCCCCACCTAAGACCTGTGCTGCAGTCCTGACCTGGTTGTGAGAGTAACCCAATGAAAGGACAACACAAAGGACACATCCCCAGCCACTTCTGACTCTTTGAGGCCGCACCCTTTTCCTCTAAATTGTTGGGCAGTGACGATTAGAATAAATTATTTCCAGGAATTACTTTAAACTTTGGGGGGCAAAAAATAGGTATTCAAATGTAAGCAGGGTAGCTAACTGGGAGACATCAAGAATACCCAGATTGTTCCCCTGTTAGTCATTCACAGTCCACAAAGGCATTTTTCAATGGGGCTGGCAGGGAGCCTGGTGGATAGGAACAGGGGAGTTTCACCATGCACTTCCTCCCCCGCTTACCATCACAATGAGAGGACAAGACCTACGTAGGTGCCCGTAAGTTGAACACTGCAGCCTCTGAAAGTTTATAATGTCCAAACACATACTTCTCTTATAAACACTGATTTTACTTTGCACAGAACAAGCAGCCACTGCTAAGGGCAACCTTAACCTTGACAAAGGGGAAAGAAACATCATTGCCAATGAATGCCCAGAGGAGACTTCTGATAGAAGTTTTATAGAATTAGTACTTCTGACTTGATAAGTGCTTTACTAGTACTAGTACATTCACTGTTAGTCACTCACAGTTCACAAGGTCATTTTTCAATGACTGTACATTTCAATAATTGTAAAGAATTGGAAGCAAGTTGAATAACCATTGAATTATGGTACAGCTATAAACTGGAATAATATACAGCCATTAAAAAGAATGGCATAAATCTACATATAGTGACAAAGATAGATGTTCTTGATATGTTCTAGGAGAAAATTAACGCAGAAATCTATAGTACTAGCACATTTTTCCACACACACACACACACACACACACACACACCTATACTTTTATATGCACAGGAGAAAGTCTGGAAGTATATACACCAAATAATTAATACCGGGCACTCTATTTTTCCATCTTTCTACACTATTTATATTTCTTATTATATGAATTAATTACTTTTATGCTTTCTAAACTATGCAATATTTCCCCCCAAGGACTGATTGAGTACATAACTAAAACCAGCAGAACTTGATTTCAAATGTTATCTCTGGAATAAAGTAAGGTATTTACATTTAAACGTAATAGACCTGGGATTTTCACTGAACATGTGGGCTACTGACATAATAACGAATAGCACTACGAGAAATAGACCTCATGGCTGTGCGGGCATACTTTTTCAAAACCATCTTGGAAAAAAGTTGTACTCCAAGCAGTTTGTTGAATTCTCATTTGCTGTGAGCAGCGATGATCACAGGTAGGATCCGCCCTGGGCAGAGGCCCTACTTAAATATCGTTGCTTCTCTTATCTGATACTAGTTAGCTCTTTTTATCTTGCTCACCCCATGGAAGAAGAGAAACACTATCAGATAAGGAAAAGTGTCTTGTAGTATCACTGTTGCCTTCACCTCTACCTCACACCTCCCTCTGCAGGTGCACAGAGCCAGAGCTCTCCGTGCTGCCAGAAGCTTCCGAGCCCTGGTGAGCATTCCCCCCAGGTGCAGCTGCAGCCAGCACAGCCTTATCCATTGCAGTGGGAGAAAAAACTCCCCGTGGAAATGCCTGGAGTGAGATCTGACCTAAACAAATAACTGGGATATGAGTGGCCGATTTTTTAAAAAATATATGTTTTATTGATTTTCTACAGAGAGGAAGGGAGTGGGATAGAGAGTTAGAAACACTGATGAGAGAGAAACACCAATCAGCTGCCTCCTGCACACCACCTACTGGGGATGTGCCCGCAACCAAGATACATGCCCTTGACCGGAATCGAACCTGGGACCCTTGAGTCCGCAGGCCGACGCTCTATCCACTAAGCCAAACCGGTTCTGGCAACGGCCGATTTTTTTTAAATTTTTATTTTTTAGCACTAGAAAGAGAAATAATTTTAATAGTCACTTGTGGAATTAAAAATAAACCACAAAGCATCTTTCTATAGTGTATCTAATCATCTGGACACATATTTCTACACTTCTGAAGAATCACTGACAAAAGATTTTTAAGAAGATTCACAAGGGAACCCAAACCACACAACTTCCTCCATGAAATCGTAAGCTACATCAGCGGGGAGCTGATTAAATCTATACAACAAGTAAGCAGGTCAAACGACTCAGTAAATAAATGAACTATTATGCTAGCAGAAAGGATTCCAAGAAAATGAATAGCATCTCTAAACAATGTACCAGGGTGGGAGCCTGAGTCTCTCAGACGAAAACCTGCAGAGAAAAGGCCCATCATCCTTGATGGACTTTCTCAGTTCAGTTAGCAATACAATTTTGAAGGCAATACAATATAAGGTAGTCTCACACATCAGAGGGAAGCAGTTTAATTCAAATCAAATCCACCATAGGAAAGTTTAAGTTCAGATTCTTAAGGACATTAGAATGTTGAAAATTAAGTTAATTAACCAAACACTTTATGACAATGGCAACTGGACTTCTGTTTTTTAAAAAAATCACTCTATAATATCACTAAGTACTAGTTTAATAATCCCTTTAGCAGCTCATTTGAAAGGCTCAATTGTCCTCTTTTGCAGTGCGTGTTGGTGGTTTTTTTACAGTTTGCTTAAAAAAATTATGTGCTTTTATTGTACTAAAGAAATTCCGAGAGAGAAGCACAACCTACTCATTGATGCTAACACCACAACCATTTTTCACATTCCTCCCTTATAAAGTCTACCGAAGCACTTGAATTTATCAAACTGCTATGAGTTTAGCTAATGCTAAGAATAGAAACTTTTCTATCAATTGGTTCAAAATATAAGTTATTTCTAACTTTGTTCAAGGCAAACCTGTTAAAATGAGTGAGTGAGACCACGTGTAACTTCAATAGTTATGTCCCTTAAAACCGCCTAGTGTCATCTTCATCATTTTCACAATAACGTACATATATTATGTAAAAATGTTTTAATTTTACAAAGGACATCTTTTTCAACCCTACAGAAGGCAATTAAAAAGTGCCTCCCTGGGTGTACCTTTGGCAGCCCTGCAGCTAAGTGGGACATAATTTTGAACAATACGTGGTTGTTCTATACAAAGAAGCCTCCTGGAAGCCACGTTTGCCCACAAAATGTCAACACATCTTTCCTCACAAAGAAAATCAAAGTGGAGCCGAAAACAATGGACAGGAAAAGAGGGAGAGGAGAGTTCACAGGAGACAGGCAGAGCAAGTTTTACAACCCCACAGAGGGCCAGAAGGCACGGAGCATGCACACAACACAAGCACTGTGGGGAAAGGCAGCAGGGTTGCTGAGGATGAGCCCCTTACCAGCACTGGCCCCGGGCTCTCTGCTTCCACTTCTCCCTGAGCTGCATCCTTGTGTTGCAGCGGGGACTCGATCACCATCTCCTTTTTGGCACTTCTACTACTTGTCCTGTATTTATCAGCCTGCATTCTCGGCTGAAAATGCAAGTCAGAACGTCTGCAACCTGGACAGCTGTGAGTCCCCAGCTGGGCAAGGCACAAGCATGCCAGTGGCCCGAGGCAGGAGAGGCAGCTAGCTGGCTTCCCAGGCACCAGTGGTCAGCTCCGCGGGCTGGGTCTGTAGAGCCTGCTGGGGTGGGAGGGCATGCCTGCGAGGGCCAGCCTCCAGGGGTGTTACTACTGCTGGAAAAATGGGAGGTTCCCGCTCGCAGGCCAAAGGAAAACAAACCCTGAACTGTACAATACACAGTGTACTGCCTCTCTGATAAAGACCGGCTTCATTGTGTCTGCTCCACACGGGGTGGGCCAAATGGACACGAATCAATATAGCGCAGTGTTTAAAAGAAAACCAGTCACAGTTAGACTCCTTCGTAATTCCTTCAAATCTAAAGCTCCTGGAGCTGAAGGGACAGACAGCTAGGTTGTCTGGATGTTCCAAAATTCTTAGGTTTTGGATGCTTTCCTTTATGTTATGGCTAAACACCAAATGCTTGGCTGATGATCAATGCTGGTAAGAGCTACCAGCAGGAGATTCCGTAGCCTGCACCTCAAGGCTGCAGGTGTAAAGAAAGAGTTTATCCCTGCACGTTAAACTTAATTTATGTGTTATTTTGTGCAAGAAAAACAAGGTCATCAAACATTTTCATGGGCAACCATGTATTGTGGTAAATGTTCTTATTAATCAGAATGTTATTTTAAGTCCATCAACAGGCAGGGGTCTCTCCCTGCAAGCAGTGTCAGAGCCCCTTGAGAAGGCAAGATGAATGGACAGCGTAAGTGACAGCTTAGCATAATTAACAGAGATTTACACAAAGCACAAGAAAGGAGCTGAGTCACCATCCCATGGTTCAATGGGGATCGTACCCAAAATGTGTTTTTCCAAAAAAGGCTGCTATTTTTAGTATTTCCTAACAATAACAGTGGAGTAAATTTTAAATTATTTTAAAATCATCTCTTGGGGAAAACTAAAACAGAAGTGTTAAGGGATTTATTTAAAAATTCATGGGAAATGGGCAGTAAGATGGAATTAAATATTAATCTGCACTTCCTGGGCTGCTGCAGTGCTTCTCCCAGTTAGTTATTATTCTGCTTATTTTCTTGAAATTGGGGATGATCTGGTTACAGAAGATAACAAGCAGTAGTAGTAAAGAAACAATGGCAATGGGTGTCATTTACAGGAACAGGTGCCATAGAAACTACTATATAAAATATAGGTACAAATCTCCCACGTTCCAGGCCAAGTAACTGCCTGGGAGGGCTCACGGGGGCGGGCACTGGGGGAGCAAAGATGTCACCCTATGCCTGCCTGTTCTTCCTCCACCAGGATCTCTGTCACTCAAACACCAGCAATAATAATCTAGATAATAACTTATTTAATCTTCATAACACCCCTATGATGTAAGTAGCGTGGTTATTGCCATTTTATAGATGAGAAGACAGATGCACAGAGATGTTATATATGTGCAGAAGGTCACACAGCAGGCAGTAGCAACATGGACCCAGTGTACATACACTTAACCCATGATACCATGCTGAACCAGTTGTCTATTCCAACTGCTAAGAAGTATAAATATGTAAAAGCTACTGATCATCAATTAAAGATAAAGGCAGCATCTGGGCTTAATTCCACAGAGATAATTTAGTGAAGAGGTAAAAAGGTGAAAATGGCATAGCATGGTGTCTGGTATACAGTAAGTGTTCATTTAATGGTAACTACTGTTATTGTTGCTGTTGTTATTGCAATCAGAAGAAATTTACCTTAGTCCTGAATTCAGGACTTCAGCTGTGTGATCTAAAATAACAACTCCACTGAAGTGTTGCTATAACACTTTACACAAAGTGCTTCAGCAATTTCAAATCAACTGTTCTTCCCTCTTTGCAGCTCAACTATGACAACTGCCTTCAGTTTACTTGACATCCCTGTGCTCATGCCATGAGCCAGGCCTCTTCTTGAAGTTGTTCTATTTTTTTCAAAATTTCAGCAGTGAATTTATATATCTTTTGTAACCAAGGGGAAAAAATTGAATTTCCTCTGAGCTCCCAGGTAGCCAGGACAGAAAGGCAAACATAATTCATATCATCAAAAAAAGAAAACAGACAAGGCTGTCAGGCAAGTGAATTTTTTAAAAAGTTTCTCACACAGAGATTTACGTAAAAAGGGACTGATTAATATACGAGACAAGGTTCTCAACATATTTATTGGAAATGCAGCAGCCAAATTCACACAGCTTTCTCACCACCATATCAGAGCATTATGCTTAAATCCCAGATAAAATAAAGCAATTCTGAGAGCAAGACAGGCATTTAGTCTATCACCTTCAAATGGGTCCAACTTATGGAAGAAGAAAATTCTCACAACCTAGAGCAATGGAGATGCTATTGTGAGCCTTCCTGCTACATAACTTCTCAGGCCACGCAAGGTCTTTGTTATATTCTGCTCGTTTAGGACCGGCCAACACTTTAGAAATCTGACCGGCAAGGAGAGTTACATGGTACAGCAGTTAACTCTAGGACCTAAACCTCAGAGTAGGATGTGGTTTCTCTAGGGGGTTTATGAGATCGGTGTCTGAGGACAAAAGAATGACATCTGGTAAGAGCAGCCACAAGAGGAAATGCCGTCTTAGAAGGGCAGGAAATAGGTGGCCAAGGTTTCCTTTACACCATTTCAAAAAACAAGGTGTATGCTAGACCTCTGGATTCAAACCCATAAACATTGACTGAGCTCCTACTACCTAGCAACCTCAAGCTCCTTCACACATTAACTTGTCTAACTCTTACAATAACAAACACATCTATGAACATGTATTAAGGGTATAGAGTTTTACTGTTAAAACAGAATGGAGTAAACCCCATGAGGAAGTGGGAACATTCAGAGGTAGGATGGAATGCTTCTGTATATGGGTTTCAGTTCTCAGATTTTAATACGTATACAAATTATTATACAGGTTAGGTACACAAAACCACAAAAATATTATGGGAAATTTAGAGGATTTTCTAAGGGTAATTTCTTACTATAAGGAAGGCAAACTTTAGATTCTAAAAGTCCCCATCTTCCCCTTCCCACTGTACAGTGAAGTTCTATCACATTCTGAAAAGCAAGAAGTAGAAGGACCTCTCACCCAGAGGACCCCTATGCATGCCTGAAGAACCAGTTTAGATAGCACCTTCTCTATGCAACTCCCTTGATCCTCCTAGCCAGAATTAATTAGCTCTTCTGTTAAACTTTTATTTACCTCTGCTTTGGAGCTTTTCACAATCTACCTTTTATTAAGTTTGTACATGTCACACTCTTTGGTGAGACTGTAAATTCATAAGGGCAGGGACTATATTTTCACCACCTTTGAGTCTCCAGTGTCTTGGGTACTGCAAGCACTCAAAACATATTTGCTCAACTTAATGCTTATGTCAGTTTTATGTCACGAGTTATCTTTAACCCTGAAGTGAAATTTAGTAGTTGTAAAAATATGCAAACATTTTTATTTGTTAATAGCCCAAAGCATTCAACTGTTCATAAACTGAAACCCAACAGACCATTTACTAATAATTAAAATGTTCCAGCCCTGACCGGTTTGGCTCAGTGGATAGAGCGTTGGCCTACGGACTCAAGGGTCCCAGGTTCGATTCCGGTCAAGGGCATGTACCTTGGTTGCGGGCACATCCCCAGTAGGGGGTGTGCAGGAGGCAGCTGACCGATGTTTCTCTCTCATCGATGTTTCTAACTTTCTATCCCTTTCCCTTCCTCTCTGTAAAAAAATCAATAAAGATATTTTAAAATGTTCCTGCCCTAGCTGGTTTGGCTTAGTGGATGGAGTGTCAGCCTGCGGACTGGAGGGTCCCAGGTTCGGTTCCGGTCAGGGGCATGTACCTTGGTTGCGGGCACATCCCCAGTTGGGGGTGTGCAGGAGGCAGCTGATCGATGTTTCTCTCTCATTGATGTTTCTAACTCTCTGTCCCTCTCCCTTCCTCTCTGTAAAAAATCAATAAAAATAATAATAATAAAATGTTCCTTTTTCCCACCTAAAAAATATTATACTGAATAACTTGCTCTAAGATACAAATATAAGCCTTTAGAGTGCATACAAAGTGTATTTAAATACATAAAGTATATAGATATATAGCACACATATACATATTTTGGAATAGAGCCTTAAATATATATATAAATATTAAATATATGTACATATATGCCTCTATTCCAAAATAATCATTCCTTTTCTCTTATTCTGGAAAAATTTGAAACAATAAGTAAAAATTATTAAGAAAAACTGCAAAAAGGAGCAAATGACTAAATATTTTCCACAGTGTATTATTATTATTGGTCAGCCTGCCGGCCAAAGAAAAGAAAAGGTGTCAGAAAAATGACCTGCCCTTCTAAGAAAAACAGAAGTATGGAACATAGGAGGCACAATAAGCAGCAAAACAGAGCAGAACAGGATTAGAGGCAATGAGCAACAAACGGAGAACAGATGTGGGGGCAGGTGGAGGTGAGAGAGGAGAGAGGGTCTCTACATCAGACCCTGAGGGCCTCTTAGAAGAATTAATATAAAAATACATTCTGAGATAAAGTCTGATGCTCAACTCAATTATGTCATTAGAGATTTAATCCAATAATCACAAGAAATAGAATATGCATTATCATCTAGTCTAGTGTTTCTTAGCCTGGAATCCAAGGCTGAACTTGTGGGGAAAGTGGTCCATGAATCCTTTAACATTACATTCAAAATTCTGTGTGTCTGTGCTTTTTCTGAGGGGAGGCCTCTGGAATTCATTTAGTTCTTAGAGAAGGGACCAAAGGAAAATGTGCTACTCACAGAATAAGGGGACTGAGGTCCAGAGAGGTAAGCTGGAGAACCACCCAAAGGTTGAGGATACAAAGCTCTTCACTTTAGCAGGGTTGAGTCTATTCAAGTAGAGATAACAGTAATTTAAACACCAAGCCCCTGTTAAATAAATAAGCATCAGATGGCTATCAGCAGTGTCAACACCCGCAGTCTCCTCACTGGTTGATGGATGGCCAGGTCAGCAAATGGATCATTACATGAAGCCCAATGCCCAGCAGACAATCCAAGGCCAATAAAGTATGACTCCAAAACAGGATAAATAATATAACCAATAAAAATTATGTGTTCTGAAAACTTTTAATGACATTGAGAAAATGCTCAGAATTAAACACACATACAAGACGAACAAACAAACAAAAGAGCCCTGGCTATGTGGCCCAGTTGGTTAGAGCATCAACAGCATCAACCTGTACACCAAAAGGCTGTGGGTTCAATTCCCAGTCAGAGCGTATACCTAAGTTGCGGGTTTGATCCCAGGTCAGGATACATATGGGAGTCAACTGATCACTGTTTCTTTCTCTTTTCTTTCTTTCTTTCTTTCTTTCTTTCTTTCTTTCTTTCTCTCTCCCTCTCTCTCTCCCCATCCCTTCCACTCTCTCTAAAATCAATAAACATCCTCAAGAAAAGACTTGTAAAAAGTGACTTCTGATTACCCCCGGTATGTGAGACTATTAGTGATTTTTTTTCTATAAACTGTTTTGTTTTCCAAGTTTTCTTCCCTTCCACTCTCTCTAAAATTAATAAACATATTCTCAAGCAAAGACTTGTAAAAAGTGACTTCTGATTACCCCTGGTATGTGAGACTATTAGTGATTTTTTTTTTCTATAAACTGTTTTGTTTTCCAAGTTTTCTTCAAAAGCACTTATTAGTTCTATAGTCAGAAAAAAATGAAAACAATGGATTACTAGATAATGGTATAGAAAAGCTTACACTGACGTTTTAGCCCACACTATGCCACTCAATAGCTGTGTGATGTTACAAAAGTCACTTGACCTCTCTAGGTTCCACCTCTCTGGGTCCTGTAAAACGAAGGACTTACTTAGACCGAAAGATCTTTCCAGCTCTGCATGTCTAACATGTGAACTATCAAAACTTCCCTTATTGGTGACATTTGGGGGGAAATAAATCACCTCAATGGAATGATAAACATTTCCAAGTCATATACACACAAAAGAAAAACACAAAGACATATTTCTAAATGTGTCAAATCCTCATTTCCGACAGAGCAGGGGAAGAGCTGAGAGGCTGGCAGGTGAAAAGAACTAAAGGATGTTCTATTGATAAAGAAGGGTCAAGGGGGAGGCCGGTCCCCACAGTGCTGGGACAGCGGGGGAGAAACCACGATGGGCAGAGGCCTTCCACTGCTAGAGATGGCTCTCCAGGTGAATAGAACTAAAGGATGTTCTATTGATACAGAAGGGTCAAGGGGGAGGCCTGTCCCACAGTGCTGGGACAGCGGGGGAGAAACCATGATGGGCAGAGGCCTTCCACTGCTAGAGATGGCTCTCTGGTACTGGCTGTGTGAATTTAGGAGAGCGATCCGGACAGCGACCACACCACTCTGGGGACCCCGGCTCCCTCATCCGGAAAACAGGAATTAGAACGCCCACCATTACAACCCTAGCTAGATTCTGTTCATTCCCAAGGTCCAGTGGATAATGGATGTGTCCCACTGTGAGCAGGAGCACTGCCCGCAGCCTCGTTCAAGAAGCTTCTCAGTAAAGACAGCCCACTGCCTCCTGGGACAGCCCCTTTCCTGCTTCCTTTTTTCTATAGCCTCTATCACCATCTGGGATTCTCTATCCTATTTTTCTTATTTGTTTAATGTCTATCTAACCACAACTTGGAGGAGGAGGAGGGGGAGGAGGAAGAGGAGGAGGAGGAGGATGAGGAGGAGGAAGGACAATAAGAACAAGAAGAAGAAGCAGTAGCTGCACAATGGCAGGGATTTTTGTCTATTTTGTTCACTGCTCTACTCACAGGATAGGCACTCAAAAAACATTTCCTGAGTGAATTTACTGAAGGGTCAGGATCCCCTCAATTTGGATATAGAGTTTTTACACTACGGACACCAATAGTTTTTCTGTAAACTGTCAATTTATTTTAATCACAATAATGACAAGTCAGCCAGCAGTGTCCATGATTTCTTTTAGAGATGGAAAATTACAAAGCCAAGGAAAACATAATGTGCCTGGGATTTTTCTGAGGAAACAAAACTCCCAGGCTGAGTTACCAAAGCCTGGCCTGCCACACAGGCTCAACCTTAACTGGAGGGATCCCAGCATGTTTTATTGCCCCTCAATAGCTCTGAACAGTGTGTGTGTGTGTGTGTGTGTGTGTGTGTGTGTGCGCGCGCAGGTGTTGGCACACATGTGCACACACACTCTATGTACTGTGTACACAGTAGGCAATCCATAAAAATTTGCTTATAGAACGAATGATGAAACTGCCTCATCTCGGTTTGATTTATCACACACCCAAGCCTCCTGGGAGTCCACATGGAGCAGAGTGTTCTAACTTTCCTCACTACATGACAAATGTTTAAGTTAAGGGCCAGAGAGTAAATGCTTGGTGAGAAAAAAAGCCACAACCTTTTTATAAAGTGCTAAAGTGTTTCTTTCTAAATAAAATGCCTCGTTCAATTATAACTGGAAGACAAATTCTTTTCTTCCTCTTCTTCTCATATCCACCTCCTAAAGCAACCTAATAAAAAATGCAAATAAATACCCTCCAAGTTTATAGCTTTTGTAATATCTTTGTTGGTGTATGTTAAAGTTACTTAAAGCGAGTTATATCAGTGTTTATAAAGTGTAATACCAGTGGGCCATCTAGATATATAGATGACAGAGATGGCAAAGCTGGCAAATGTCTCATGACTCTGGCTGCTCCCAGGTATCAGAGTTCATGGCCATCAGCTACCTAACATGGGGAAGGAGAGAGGACAGGCCTGCAGGAAACCTCAGGGCACCTTCTTCTTCGAAAAAGAAACCACCCCCAGGCTACAAGGGGAAAGTCTGCTATCAGGAAACTTTGCAAAGGGGGTTGTGGACTCTCCCCTGGAACCTCTGGCTTAATATAGCTTGTATTTAAAAGATGATGATCATTTACAATAACGCCAGGTCCCCTAACAATAACTGGGAAGTTCCCTCTTTTAAAAAGCCATAGATTATGTCCCTTCCATATGATGAACTCATCAGCAGCAAAGATGATGTATCCTCTCTCATCCTGCTGCCTAAATGAGGGCCTTCCACTTCTTCCCAGCTCATTGTGACTGATTTCCTATATGAAATCAAGAGGCTGCCAAGGAGTAGAAAAAAAAGCCAGTGAGTTTGAGAGAACTCAAACGTTATTTATTCCTGGGCAACACACCCTGATAAGTCACACTTTCTCCCTGAGTGCCTATAAAAATGTGTAACCAAACTAAATGACTTTCTTCATAGATTCTATATAATAAAAGCCTAAGTGACCATTTTGGCAGAACTACCGATGGCTATGATGCACACTGACCATCAGGGGGCAAATGCTCATCACAGGAGCTGCCCCCTGGTGTTCAATGTGCTCCCACAGGGGGAGTGCGGCTCAGCCAGAAGCCAGGCTCACGGCTGGCGAGCACAGCAGCGGTGGCAGGAGCCTCTCCCGCCTCTGCGGCAGCGCTAAGGAGCAGCGAGCAGGCAGGCAGTAAGGAGCAAGGGGTCTCGAACTGTAAGAGGACGCAGGCCGGGCTGAGGGCCCCCCTCCCCTGCAATGCATGAATTTCATGCACCGGGCCTCTAGTGCTACAATAAAGGTGCCAGAGTTGGAGATCCAAACAGGGTAGGTGGGGAGGGTGAGTGTCAAAGAAGGCCATCAAAGCTTCCTTTCTCTTCACTGCCAAATCGAAACACATGCATCACATAACTTAGAGACCAATGATGATGGTGGTGGTGACAGCAATGGGGGAGCTGCAGCCACCTTCGGTCCTTTACTAAAGGTTGTTGCAGAGTCCAATGTTACTTCTCTTACATTTCTAAAGCATTACACATGCAACACAATAGGCTTCGCTTTTCCCTCTCCAACAAGGGGAAAAAAACTCTTCCAGAAAACATGTGGTTAAAAGAGAGGGTGATGTTTAATCAAGCTCTGAAAACTGGCTATGAATATTCATTCCACTGGCCCATGCACAAAGAGGGGCCAGGTCTTAAAAGTCCTCCATTGATTCAAAAATAGCAGGTTAAATAATTACAAAATAAACAAGGCTTCCAATGTTACATAAAGCATTTGGGAACTCCCCAGGCGCATTCCCCATTTACGCTTTGCCAAGACCTAAATCTAGAAATCAATATTTATTTATTGTTTTTATTGTAACTGTCATAGAGGAGTTTCAACACAGAAGGTGAGAGGAAAGGGAAGAGAATGAATGGCAGAGGTGGGCAAGGGAAACATTTCCCAAGTCCCTACTATGTCTAGGCATTTGACATGCTTGCACATTTCATTTAGATCAATTTAACCCTTACGATAAAATAAATAATAACAACACTATAATTAGTTATTTTGTTTCTAGAAACTCGTGTTCTTATGAACTAAATAGCATACCCTAAGTTCATATAGTTATTATGCTTTGGAGCTATGTTCCAAAATTAATCTTAAACCTGGTAATTAAATAGATCAGAATATTTTAAGTTTTATTTCAAACATAATGTTCCCTCCCTTTTGAACATATATCTTTTTAGGGGAGCCACAAAGAATATTGGAGGGTTTTCTAGGGCCTGAAAATATTAGAATGAAAGATAATAGAATATAAAACCCAAGGGTTATTATTAATAGTGGTTGTGTCTGAAATATGGAATGGAGGCTTTTCTATTCCCTGCTTTCAACTTATCTATAATTTTCAAACTTTCCTTAATAAGGATAAATTGCTTTAAACTAAACACATTTTTTTAAAGTTTTAAAGCCATTTACTACTATTTGGGAAATTTTAATAATTAATGTCCACAAAGTGGCTGGTGCACATAGTGCGTACGACAGGGTTGGGATTGGGGGGAAGTGAGTGAGGCATTCAATTCAGGAACAGAATTTCAGAGAGCCTGAAAACCTCAGTGATCAACATAAATACCTTAATGAAATACTCAAATAAAAATCAAAATTAATAAAAAAAATCAAAACTTGAAATAGAGACAGAATCAGTATTATTGATTGTTTGGGTGTTTGTTTGTTTTTTGCCTCAGACTCCAATATGGCTCTGCTCAGACTGGCCTTCCTCTGTGCCAGGCACTGTGATCAGCAGTATACTTCCTTCCCCACCAATCCCGAGGTAGGTGCTCTTATTTTATGCAGATGAGAAAACTGAGGCATGAGAGTTAGGGTTTTAGTCCAAGGTCACAGAGCTGTTATGTGGATAAACAACTTTAAACAGACTAAAAGTCATTTTTATTTGCCTTGACCATAAAGATAAAATCAACATCTATTTTTAAAACTTGGTCTACAAGTTGATCAGATCTTCAGATATCATGCACAACTTACAAGATTTAAAACTCAAGTTTAACATAAGTTCTTCCTTAGAAGATTAAGTAATACGGGGGCAAATGGGGCAAAGGACCCAAACCTCACTCTATTAAAACCATTTTATTTTATTTTATTGTTCATACATAGGTGAAACCTCCTAATGGTTCAAAGTAGGGAACAGAGTGAGGGAAAGAGGAAATGCAGGGGTGAAGGCAAAGACTTTCTTCTCATTTTAATTCCCCAAAGGAAGGGAGGAAGAAACAAACAGTAAGCCCTGGAGATCTGGTTCCCAGGGCAAGACAGTCTCTCCATGTGATCACTCCCGTGATCACAACCCCTCATCCCATGGCCCTCAGGGTAACAAGGCACGCAGAGGTTTCATCCTCCTCATCACCCCGTCCTGAGCTTTATGCACAAGGAGCACTGACTGTATTGCCTCCTCCAGCCTTACCTTCAGGCCTCCAAAAATGCTGTCCATCAACCTGGAATGTTCTCCCTGCACCTCCTGATCTTAATCTGTCAAATGCCTGCTCACCTCTGTATGGAACAGACTCCAGGACCCCACCCAGAACTTCTGAATTGGGATCTTGGGCTGAGACCCAGTGGGCTGTATTTTTCACAGCTCCCCGGGTGATACCTATGCTGCAGTCTTTCATCTATCGGTATCTGAGAATCACTGATCTTGATCTAATAATTTAAAAGATTCAGGAAGAACACTCGCGATGTTTAAACCCAGATCCAATACAAGGACACATGGATGGGCTCCCAGATATGTCGCTGCTCAGGTATGAGAACGATGACTGTATCGGGCTGAAAGTTGAGGGTGGGTTGGGAATGAGACCAAAGAGTTTACTACCCTCCATAGGACCTCCGCCTGGTTGAAAATGCCATGGCAAGCTTTGGCTTATTAATGACTAATCATTTCTATTTAGCTGGACTTTTTGGAAAATCATAACTTTGTGGGTGGGTTCTTCCACCAGAATTACCCTTCACCCACCTTCCTTGCTCTTTTCTCCCCCACCTCTGCCAAAATAAAATGCCTTTTAAGTCAGTATGAAAGGACCTACAAAACAGTACAAGCCTCACACATCTCTCAGATATTGTTAATGGTGTGATCATGTAATTAAACACTTGCGTGGCAGTATACTTTCTAAAGACAGTGAAGAATAAAACCAACAGTAGGGTTTTGTTACCTACAATCCCTTCACAAACACCTTACTTGTTTGCCAGCTGGTTGTAAGCTCTCATTCAAGCTCACATGTGTGACCCATGTCCCTAACTAAAAGCAATAAAACCATCTGTTTAGAGAAAGGCACCATGCATTTCTAAGGATTTCCTTTTTCCCTGCCATAAGAGGAATAACATGCCAAAGTTACATCCGCCATATGCATCCTCCACAATTCACTGCAATTAGGCCAGCAATGGGAAAAAAAAATACCCCCATCCAATATGGCAGGCCTACTGTACTATTATTTTCCTTTTAAATAGAATCTCTTACTCAGATTACACCTTAGATTGATGTAGTTTCATGAGCTTTCCTAGTCCCCGATTTAGGACTTGAAGAAAAGCCACTAAAATAAACAAAACAAAACATCTTAAACAACTTTTGTTGGCAGCCTTTTAAAACTGAGTCTATGTTACACTTTCTACAACATCTCATTTTGAAATAACTGGCATATCCTACAATATGTGTTCATTAACTTAGAAGAAACACAGGACTTCTACATTTATTGCAATAGAATTAAATCAACCAAAAGTATCCACAGAGTCAGCTCCCTGGAGCTAATGTGCAACCTCCAAGTTTCTATTTGACTGGGAGAAACAAGTCCATCCAATGAGAACATCAAAATATCTGATGGTCAAGTTTCTTTCACCTCAAACGTTCTGCAATTCAGTGATTTCATATTAGTTCCACCATTAACTGTGTTTGCTTTATTCTTCTACTGTGACACTAATTTTGTCATACTCTGTGCAACCAGCACTCATCACAAAAGAAAACGTCTTAGAAACTTTCACTAAGTAATCAAAAGAGCCAAGAGGAATGTTCTTCTGTATTTATACATTAATGCTTTGCCTGCTCAAACACTCAGCAAGTATTTCTTAACTGTAGGGTACAGTGCAAGGAATGAGAGGTAAGCAACACACAGAAATTAGGTGTAAGGAGTGCACAATCCAGTGAGGGAGTGAGATGGGAAGATGGAAAGGAGTGATTTCAATACCAAGTGAGGCAGGGACCTGCTAGACCTGTGTTGTCCAATATAACAGCCGCTAGTCACGTGGGGTCACTGAGCATTTGACATCTGTCTAGTCTAACTGAGACATGCTCCAAGTGAAAAATGCACACTGGATTTCAAAGGCTTTGCATGAGAAAAAGAGTGTAAAATACCTTTTTCATACTTTTTTTATTGATTACATGCTGAATAATACTTTGAATATACCAGATTAAGTAAAATATATTAAAATTAATTTCATCTGTTTCTTTTTACTTTTTTTAATGCAACTACTAGAAAATATAAAATTACACATGTGGCTTGCATTGTTTTTGGTAGGTTTTTTTGTACAGTGCTTGGCTAAATGCTTCCTAATACTCTTTCTTCCTCCTGGGCAGAGAGAAAGACCACATTTCCCAAACTCCTTGACAGTTGTGTTGAAACTATGTGACTCAAACTATGTGACCACGTTCTGGCCAAAAGAATATAAGAAAAATGAGGTAGCAAAGTCTAGAGGTAGTTATAAAACAAGGTGCACAATCATCCCAGCGTGGGCTTCCTCTCTCTCTCTCCCTCCCTCCCTCTTGGCTGTAAGCGGACATTCCACAAGAGGCCTCTGAGGAGGTCCTGGGCAGGAGAGAAGCCAAGAATGTGAGGAAGCCAGCTTCCTAAATCATCACATGAAAGACCACCTGATGTGCGGGCAATGAGACCTTGTCACAACTTACAGAGCTAAGCTATTGCCATTTGGTTATAGCAATTAACATACTTTGATTAATTAATGTACTAAGACGGAGTGCTTTGACAAGAGGGATGACTACTTACTCAAGAACTGTCAAAATAAGCTTCAAAGATAAGGTGCCATGTAGGAGGTGTCTACATGTGGTGGTTCTCGAACTCCATTGCTCAGTATCACTCAGAGAGCTTGTAAAAACACAGGCCACTGGGCCCTCTTCTAACCCTCTCTAGGATGACCAGCTAGGGAGGGAGGTCTGTGTGAGAGTGCTGGCCCTCTAAGAGCACCATGCCCCCCCTCCTCGGAGCAGAACAGCCGCCCTTCCCCCAATCCCTCAGAGCAGCAGGTCTGGAGCACAGCTGAGGATCTGCATCTCTAACAAGCTCTCAAGGTGCTGCTGACGCTGCCAGTCCAGGGAGCAATATCTTGTTAAAAGATGAGCAATCTTTTGTCAAACTGTGAAGAGAACAAAAGGCATTCAAGGGAAACGGAGACCTCATATATAGAAAATTTTGGAAGGTTGGAGGAGCATGCTGGGTTCCCTGGAATAGCAAGAGTTCTGGTGAAGATGCACCACAGGGGGTGGAAAAGGAATTTGGGGAGAAAAGGGAAAGGCAGACTGGTACTCAGCAGCCAGAATTCTGACTTCTGCCTCTTCAATGAGAACTCTGAAGCAGAGCTTTCCTTTCCACTTACTCTAAAGTAAATACGAATACTGACTAATTCGTATACTAATACTTCAATTACTACAAAATTCCTGGGAAATGACAGGGGTACAGCATGCTAACTTGGTCATTATGGACCAAGAGTGAGACTCCAAAAATCATAATTCTTGGATCAACCACCCATTTATTATAATCTTATGTGACTTGAGAAACAATTTAACTGCTCTGTGCAGAATAACATTTCCCTTCAATCTTCTCCATAGAAACCTTGGGAGATTAGATGTGGAAAAATAAAGAAATGTCTTCCTAGGAAAAAGTATATAATTTACATGCAAAGAGTCTCTATTATTTTAACCAGGTACTACTCAACCTGATGAGATACAAATGGCTAATTGTTTTGGAGAGAAACTACCAGAACTGATAAAGACCACAATGGAAGACATATGGGCTTGTGATGGTTAGGGAAGGCAGGGACTAGGAGGAATACCATGAGCTCACTAGGAATCCCTTCCAATAGTAGGATCCTGAATGACCTCCTTCCCACTTTTCAGGACAGACTGGGGAAAAACAAAAACAGTTCTTAACTCATTCAACTGGATTAAAAACCAGATGTTTGTGTCTTCTGAATAGCTGTGAACAAGATTCTATGAAATCACAGCCTAGTTTATGACTATACCGAATTTCCATCCCTACCACAAGTACATATATACATAGATATAGATATAGATATGATATAGATATATAGATATATAGATATATAGATATATATATACAGGCACCATAACAAGTAAATGGTGAAAGTAGGTTGCTAAGTAGGTGCAAGATGCTGAAACAGGAGTGCTAACTGTACTGTATCCAAATGAATGCTGGGGAAAATATTTTAGTGTCTTTCTAATGACACAAGAAGAGTTCTGTTTGAGCTAATATATTCTTTGCTCCATATGGAAATCTAATGGTCCCTTTATGATCATTTAGAGGGAAAAGAAAGTGATCAAAATGGTTTGCTGACAAAAAACATTTATTAAATGTTTTTTCTCATTGTAGTTAGAATTAGATGAATAATACATGGAGTTTGCTTATGTCAAAAATTCAAGGGCATAAACTGGTTTTACCTCAAAGAGAAAAACATTTATGATATTACTTCCAGCACCATGCCTTAATATTATCAAGCTACAAGATGAGAGGATACCTTTTTGATAGTCTCCATTCATATAAAATTTTGTAGAAGAAGTGTCACATATATTATCAATTTATTTTTATCAGGGCACTGTCATAGCTTTCCAACATTTATTTTGCCAAGTAATAACACTGAAATACAAAACCCAAACAAACAAAACCAAATAATATTAATCACTACCATTGTTTTGTAAAGAAAGTCTATTAAAACACACAAGCATACATGCTTGAAATTAGGAATGGTAATCTCAGAATTTTTTTTTAAACTAAGAGTTCACCACATTTTCCTATTTTTCTCATTCCCCCACACGTTAAAAAACTCACAGGAATTGATGGGTGATCACCTACCTCCTTGCAAAGGTGGTTTGAGTTAGCTCTTAAAGAATAGTTAAAAGCTGGGATGATGCTTCAAGATTTTTTAAATTAAATCAGTGAAATATATTTCCCTTACTTCAGGGAAGTCCAGAATGAAATGCCCACTGTAAGTGGAAGGCTGTCAGCATGAGTCCCAACAGAAGCGGGGCATGCCCACCATCTCCCACGATGGGGCTCTGATGTGGACAGACACCCGCTTCTGCCTGTGTTGGGCTTATTTTGGGGCACTCACCCTTCAGACTACAGACTTAACCTGAAGCATCAGATATTCTAATCCTGTGGTTTCAACTGGGAGCAACTTTGCCAAGGGATATTTGGCAGTATCTGGAGACATTTTTTGGTTGTCATGACTGGGGCCAGGGATTCTAACCAGCTTACAATGTTCCAGACAGCCTCCTACAACAAAGAATTATCCAGCCCAAAATGTTAATAGTAATAAGACTGAGAAACCCTGTACTAACCCTATCAGAGACATATCATCCTACCCTCAAATGTATAAATCTTCTTCTGCAACAAGGAAATGCATGTCCAAAGAGTTTAGTGTATTCATCCTATAATTATCTATAATAATAAAAGTGTAATATGTTAATTAGACTGGACCTCCTTCCAGACGACTTTCTGGACAAAGCTGGAGCTGCAAGGGAAGCCCAGGTCCTGGGTGCCAGAGGGAGGTCAGTGCAGGCAGCCAGGGAAAGGAAGACCTACTCTTGCACGAATTTCGTGCACCGGGCCTCTAGTAGCCTATATAATAAAAGAGAAACATGTAAATTGACTGTCCCTCCACTACACTCACCAGTCAATCAGGAGTGAGTATGCAAATTAACCCAACAAAGATGGTGGGTTAATTTACCATAACAAGTAAATGGTGAAAGTAGGTTGCTAAGTAGGTGCAAGATGCTGAAACAGGAGTGCTAACTGTACTGTATCCAAATGAATGCTGGGGAAAATATTTTAGTGTCTTTCTAATGACACAAGAAGAGTTCTGTTTGAGCTAATATATTCTTTGCTCCATATGGAAATCTAATGGTCCCTTTATGATCATTTAGAGGGAAAAGAAAGTGATCAAAATGGTTTGCTGACAAAAAACATTTATTAAATGTTTTTTCTCATTGTAGTTAGAATTAGATGAATAATACATGGAGTTTGCTTATGTCAAAAATTCAAGGGCGTAAACTGGTTTTACCTCAAAGAGAAAAAAATTTATGATATTACTTCCAGCACCATGCCTTAATATTATCAAGCTACAAGATGAAAGGATACCTTTTTGATAGTCTCCATTCACATACAATTTTGTAAAAGAAGTGTCACATATATTATCAATTTATTTTTATCAGGGCACTGTCATAGCTTTCCAACATTTATTTTGCCAAGTAATAACACTGAAATACAAAACCCAAACAAACAAAACCAAATAATATTAATCACTACCATTGTTTTGTAAAGAAAGTCTATTAAAACACACAAGCATACATGCTTGAAATTAGGAATGGTAATCTCAGAATTTTTTTTTAAACTAAGAGTTCACCACATTTTCCTATTTTTCTCATTCCCCCACACGTTAAAAAACTCACAGGAATTGATGGGTGATCACCTACCTCCTTGCAAAGGTGGTTTTGAGTTAGCTCTTAAAGAATAGTTAAGAGCTGGTTGATGCTTCAAGGTTTTTTAAATTAAATCAGTGAAATATATTTCCCTTACTTCAGGGAAGTCCAGAATGAAATGCCTACTATAAGTGGAAGGCTGTCAGCATGAGTCCCAACAGAAGCGGGGCATGCCCACCATCTCCCACGATGGGGCTCTGATGTGGACAGACACCCGCTTCTGCCTGTGTTGGGCTTATTTTGGGGCACTCACCCTTCAGACTACAGACTTAACCTGAAGCATCAGATATTCTAATCCTGTGGTTTCAACTGGGAGCAACTTTGCCAAGGGATATTTGGCAGTATCTGGAGACATTTTTTGGTTGTCATGACTGGGGCCAGGGATTCTAACCAGCTTACAATGTACCAGACAGCCTCCTACAACAAAGAATTATCCAGCCCAAAATGTTAATAGTAATAAGACTGAGAAACCCTGTACTAACCCTATCAGAGATATATCATCCTACTCTCAAATGTATAAATCTTCTTCTGCAACAAGGAAATGCATGTCCAAAGAGTTTAGTGTATTCATCCTATAATTATCTATAATAATAAAAGTGTAATATGTTAATTAGACTGGACCTCCTTCCAGACGACTTTCTGGACAAAGCTGGAGCTGCAAGGGAAGCCCAGGTCCTGGGTGCCAGAGGGAGGTCAGTGCAGGCAGCCAGGGAAAGGAAGACCTACTCTTGCACGAATTTCGTGCACCGGGCCTCTAGTAGCCTATATAATAAAAGAGAAACATGTAAATTGACTGTCCCTCCACTACACTCACCAGTCAATCAGGAGTGAGTATGCAAATTAACCTGACAAAGATGGTGGGTTAATTTACATACACAGGTGCCCGGTGGAGAGCAGAGCGGGAGAGCTGGCAGCTTGGGGGGACGTGGTTCCCTCAGTCGCTCCCCCAAGATGCCGGGCAGAGAGCAGAGCAGGAGAGCTGGAGGCTTGGGGGGATGCGGTTCCCTCGGTCGCTCCCCCAAGCCGCCGGCAGAGAGCAGAGCAGGAGAGCCAGCAGAGAGTGGAGCAGCTTGGGGAACTTGGCTCCCCAAGCCGCCAGATGGAGAGCAGAGAGGGAGAGCTGGCGGCTTGGAGGAC
>NW_005371207.1:1524537-1529328 GCF_000412655.1 Myotis brandtii
ATTGGAGAGGGCTCCCCTGAGGGCTCCCAGATTGGAGAGGGTGCAGGTCGGGCTGAGAGACCCACCCCCAGTGCACGAATCTTCGTGCACCGGGCCCCTAGTTTATATATAATCATATAATTATGTTGCTAATCAAGGTCAATTAATTCATTGTCTTTGTTCTTTCCTCTCAATTGTGCTCTTAATGTAATGTCTTTTATTCTGTATATAAAGTGGTAGTTCCTCTTCCCTTTTCTTTCCATATATTCTTTTGTATGATTTGGGGGAGGGAGGATTTGAAATATGCTTAGCAAAAATCTAGGCCTTACATATAATTTTTGTGTCAAAATTATATCATTATTACATTTTAGAATAGTACATTCCAGAAGCCCAAGAACATGAAACACTGAGTGTGATGTTTCTGTTTAAATTATAAATAAGTAAAAAAGCTGTAACAAGTTAGTGAAGTATAATTACTAACATTTACAAATAGGAAACTGTGTAAATGACCCAGGTGTTCTAAAGAAATGTTTATACAGAGAAAAGGTCACTAAGATCTAAATCATGCTCTTGGAAGTCCATCTAGGTGGTCGATGGCTCTCAACTGTTTGGATCTACGTGCAGGTCATCAGGCCGTGCGGACACTAGGCCCACCATTACAGAAACACCTTTTCCCAGAAAGGCCCTTGGGGCACTCTATGAATATTGTTCACTCATATAAAGCTAATGCCAGGGTACTGTTTGAACTAATAACATTACAAAGGTTCTTCTTTTATGCCAGCAAGTGGGCTGGGAGAAAGGCATAAAGGGAGACGTGTTAACTGTCCAGGGTTTCTACCAGCATATCCAGAGGTCAATGGAATCAGCCAGTAAGCAACTAGCAATATAATCACTCGTTTATTTGCAACTGTGATAAGTGCACTGAAAGAAAAGTAGAAGATGCTTTCAAAAAGTAGAACCTGCAGTCAAATAAGCCTTCTCTGAGAACTCTTGAGCTGTGGCTAGAAGGAAGCTGTGGCTAAAGACAAAATGGCTGAGTTGGTAGTTAAGGGCGGGGAGGACAGCATATGCAAAGGCTCTGAGGCACAAAAGAGCTTGTTCCTTTTGTGGAGCCGGAGGGTGGCCCAAGTGCTTTCAGTGGAGTAGTCCAGGCGAGAACAGCTCACGATGAGCCTGGTGTGGTAAAAAGAGGGCAGATCGTGCTGACAGGCGTAATAAGGAATGCCTGTTTTAGCCTGAGCTCAATGGGAAGCCATTAAAGGGTTTTAAGCAGAAAAGGACACATGACCACACGTGCATGGGGATGAGAACAGAGCTTCAGATGCAGAGACAGTGGGAAACCACACAGAGGCAGGTGGTGGCTAAACAATGAAAGTGAATGATATCACCTACAAAGAGAATGCTGGCCCAGGACAGAGCCCCCAATAACACAGGCGCTACCAGTGATTACCACAAACCCCCTCCTTACCCACATTGCATCCGTGATACAAACACAACTTTTTCCAGATCCTGAGTACTAATAGCAATTCATCATTAGCTGACTTACGTTATACCTTCCAGAGTCATCCTGAGCTAACAGCAAAACTAATGTTATATATTTAATCTTCCATGTATTTATATTTCATACTCCAACTGGACCGTGCTTTACAGTTCCCTGATGGTCTATATTTATATGTATATATGCCAATAATCTATTTCAAAGTCAAAGAATTTCTTACCTGGAATGGATAATCTAATGCAAACTTCCCCCTTACACACAAGAAAATAGGAGCTTAGGAAAATTAAGCAGCCTGGTCAGGTCTCTCCACACTGGTCATGGGCTATCTTGTTTTCAGAAGAATGACCGTGAACACACTGCCTAATTTCCTATGTAAATCTGTTTGTGTTTTATTGTAATAATACTTTGGAATTAAACTGCTCTGCCAATGGGAAGGCAAACAGCACTAGCACTCTGAGTGTTCTGAAAACCAAAGATACTCCATCTGTTCTAGGCCCAGTCAGTACTCATTTCTCAGCTGGTTTAACAGAAAGAAAAGCAGGAAGATGAGTGTTCCCCTGTCCACAACCTCTGAACAGGAAAAGAGGCCTGCACGGCGCACTCAGTCCAGAACCCACCTGCTTAACGGGACGCCTGCCCGTGCAGCCCGAGGGGTCACCCGTCTCGGTAATTTCAGGAAACAGACAGTGAAACTGCTTCGCTGAGGCCCTCCATAGAAAACATCACACTTTCCACTTGTTAATTAGGCACAGTTTCCCACCCCACCTCCAAACAGGAGCGATATAAAAACTTGGGATAAAAAAGAACTCACCAATTTGGCTCAAATTTCCAACTAAAGCCTTCTCAGTCATGCTGCAAAAGACTAATTAGAGTTGCTCTGGCTAAAAATTTCTAAAGAGAACGTCTCTCAAGGTAAAGAACCTCTCTCTTTGATAACATGTCTCCCGGCTGACCACTAGATTCCTATTTGCCATACCTAAAGTAAAAGCAGACCAGTAACAATGGGCAGTAAGGTTTGTCTTTAACCCTTTGAGTGCCAACCAATACCCTAGGAACTATGCTAAAATTGCCAAGGCATTTTTGCTGATTTTACAGCAGTTTAGGAAAAAAAATTATGAATCGCAAGTAAATGAAGTTACATATTCAAAAACTTAAGGAAACCTTTACTACATTGACATATTTAGCAATATCATCATCACTAATAAAAGCAGACTTAGAACTGGACGCCATTTTGAAGCTTTTAAGAACCGAGGCCTCATATTAAATGGAAGAAACTGGTATTTCAACAAGTAATACAAATATTATTTAGAGAGAGAGGTAATGACCTAAAAGGGAGTTGGAAGTAGTTGCCTATGAAAGGGACGGAAATGAGGCAAGCAAGGGACTCAATAAAGAGTGAACTACTAGCATCTAATAGTGACACTGCAGGAGGAGCGCAATAGCGCTCCCGGCACTTTTGTCGAAAGACAGGAGGAGTGAGATTGCACTCCCCGGCACTCTAGGGGATAATTCTACCCACTTCTCTGACACCCTTCCACATTCTCTCAACACTTCCCTGCCTCACCCCATCCACAGGGCCCACCTCTCTATCTTCAAACTATTTTCCAGGGATGGGCATGCTCAGCCTTCACTATTTCTTCCTGGAAATTCACTTTCCCTCTCTGGGCACTGCTGATTCATTCACAGCTGATCAAGACTATAAGTTAAGTCCTGGGTTGACAAGGAACACTCCAAAGACCCCCTGACTTTGTGCATCTTTGTTACAGAATAGAAAACACTTCCATGTAGGATGTTGGGGGCATGGTGAGAAGCACACTGCTTTCCAACCTCATAATTAAAGGAGGGTTTTGTTCTGCGTAGGTGTGCCCAGTCCGCCCTCTGCCAACAGGACAAATCCCTGTTAAATCCCCAGAATCCTCTTTGCTAAAGCCCCAAGGAATTTCGCAGGCTGTGAGGCAGAGGCCAGTACGCTGTTCTAAGATGTGCTGCAGGCCCCAGAAACATCTCAGATGGTGGTAAAGTTACACGGTAGTGCCCAACCTGACACCCTCCTCTGCTTCTCCTTTGCACATGGTGGGCCTTCCATGAGTTAAGTCACAGCCGAGAACAGCTAACTCAGGACCTGGGTGCTAGGTGGAGCCAAAGGGTGTGCTGAGGGGACGCATCACAGAGAAAAGCCACACCGAGTGTGACAAAGTTAAGGTCGAGGCAGCCTCTTACCTCTGCCTATGGACCTCAACTCACTAAATGAAATGGAAGTCCCTGGAGGTAGCACCTACCCCACCTTCATGGTGCAAGTTGTACTCACGCCCTGGGTATCAACTATGGGCTGATCTTTTGTCCAGGAAGACAGACAAATGGAAAAGGCCTGTCACCAATTATGTGATGAGTCCTTTTTAACCTTGAGTGCACTTACAGCACTCCTGGCCTTGGTTTCCATCTGAGTCATGTAGGCAGAGTCCCAAGACAAAGTGCCAAAGTATTTTACGAGTTTCTGATCTAAGAGACTTGGTAAAATCCATAAGGGAATGAGATGTGGTCAGGACACATGGTCTTGGTCAGCACCTCCTCCTTCCAGACCAACTTCCGTAACTCCCCACCCAATCTATCTCCTACCCAATAGGGTAAGAGTAACACCCAAAGGGAGGTTACAGGGCTGCTAACACTGCAGCTTAAACTCTAGGCATATAATTTCTTCTCAGTCATTCGATTACTCTCCATTACTTCCAAAATAGTAATGGAGAGAGGTGTTGGGGCACACTGTCCAGCAAGGTAGACAATCCAAAACCATCTATATTTGCCTAGATGAGCAACCAGATTCATCTTCCTAATGTTTCATTCAGGGCTATTATCAAAATTAGTTTGCAATTCCAAGCACACAGTGAGTGGGTGGTGGAGGAAGACAGCCACAATGTCTCTGTGGGGGGAAGGAGAAGGAGAAGGGGGAAAGGGGCTACACGCTTAGAATCGCAGTTTTACTATATAAATCATCTAACCACAGATAACAGGGTGGACAGGAAGTCAAAGCTATGCATCAACTCCCCCTTTTACTTTTGTGACCTAACCCAGACTCAGTTTGGCACTCGACGCTCATACACTGTATATTTTGGAAATAAATGTCCAAAGTAGTCTCACAAAACCTAGTATGGAAATTCTCTTGAGTTCCTCCAACAGACTTTCCAACTAATTAATCTTGCTGTTCATACATAGGTTCAAAGGGTGTCTATGTGTCCTGGAACGAGGTTCATCGGAGCAGCTTATGAACACCCCCCCACCCCCCACCCCCTCGTCCCCAGGACACACACATGCTGGAA
>NW_005371207.1:1530066-1549619 GCF_000412655.1 Myotis brandtii
AGCAAAACAACTGTTTTTAATATGAAAAGTAAAAATAGCTTTAAGTTTTGTTGTTGTTTTTTAAAATTCATTTCCCAATAGAAGGAATTCTTAAACAATGAACTCTCTTGCCTGGTTCAAGATCATCTGGCCTTCTCCTGGATTCTCTAATTGCCTGTTGCCAGCCAAGCCCTTCATGGCTGGGGCTGCAGGACAGACAACATAAGCAGTCCCGAAAACCTATCCTCAATGTTTCTTTCTTTATGTTCTTTTTTCAAACAGAGGGTGATTAGAAATAATAACGAAAAGTTTTAAGGTTCTGGTGCAGCTAGGGGTTGTTTTTAAAATTAAGAGCATTTCTGCCAGCTTTCCCTTTGGACAGTGCTGTGTGTGTGTGTGTGTGTGTGTGTGTGTTTCAGATAAACACGCATCTGCAGAAACTATCAGAGTTTCCACATGTTTTACAACACCGGTCACAAGAGAGTATGACTTGGATAGTGGCCTGCATCCTCCTGTAACACAACGGCCCAGCCTAAAAGGTGATTGAATTACAAGGGTGAAAAGTGAAAACGGAAATTCAGCACTGACTCTCTTGAATTGAAGTTCCCAGAAACCATGCATGCACCTGTATTTGTTAATCTGGCAAAGAAAAACTAGTGCAATCCTACTCTTTTTAGTGGAAAAGGGAAACCAAAAATAAGACAATGATGTCTACTTTTGGGGGTGGCTAAAATGTTCATGGCTCTGCCTGACTTCAATACCCCATCCCAACCAACCCCCCAAATCAGATTTATAAAAGCAGGAAAACCTGGTCTGACTTAAGGCTCTGGGAGAGAACATAGAGGAGGCTTTAGGTGATAATGTGCAACACAGGCTCAAGAACACCAGTCAGTCATAGATTCAAACAAAAAAGCAACATCATGGTGCCCTATCTTTACAAGGCCCAAAACATCTGCAGATGTTTTTGGCTCCCGAGAGCAGCAGCCAGACTTCCCAAAGCAAGATGCGAGATTCCAAAGCTCAACTTTCAGGGGCCTTGGGAGAGGAGCTGGGCGGCTTGCAGGTGGCAAAACACAGCAGGGAACACCACCAATAGAAACCTCATGCTCTCCCCAATTAAACATTTGAAATTTGCTCTAGGTAACTAGACACAGAAAACTGTGGCCCACTTAGAAAACAACGAAGAAAAGGAGGTAAAAAACATTCTCCTCCTGCCACCGAAACAAAAACCCCAACTCACACAACAGAGACTCACTGGCATACAAATGCTATTCATTCTGCAGTTTGGGAATAAATGACAACCTGCTCCAAAATCTTCCATGATCACCTGCAGTGCTACCCTTAGTTAACAAACGTCCCTCTAAAATGCAGACTCCTTGGCAGACACAATTCTGTTAGCCGTGTATACCATGGTGTGAATGGTTTCATCACACAGGAGCCTCACGCCAGCTGAGATCATTCGCACGCAGAGACCCGACAACGAAGGTGAAGAGGAGCGAGGGTGGAATTCAGAAGCACGGAGGGAGGATCAGCCACTCTGGCGGGGGCTCCGAAGGCCAAGCCGCAGCAGGAGGACAGAGGACATTTTACCCAAATACAACCTTGTCCTTGGCGGTGTCTGCGATTACCTCCCTGCAAGGGAGCTACCCCAGGCAGACTAAACAACCATTCCAGTGCTCCCATTCCCATTCTGGAAGTATTCCTGGGAGGCCTATCTAAATATGCTGCCTTCTATTTACTATTATGAAACCACTTTCCATCTATTTGGAAACCATTTAAATTTGGTTTCAAAGGTTTTATTTAAAGTGAAAGGTTTCAGGTAAAATGGTTCCCCCCCAAACTCTTTCCTAACAGGAAGAGCTAGAAGTGCTTCAGTTCAATTTATACATGGCTCCTAATTCCTGGGGATAATCTAAACAGAGAGAGCATACTTCAGAGCATTATCCTCTTTTGGTCGTTGGTATCGATACTAGACTGAGCCCCTCATTCCATACAAGCTCTTTGTGGCATTTTCTTTCCATCTCTCTGGTACGTCAGAAAGACCGGGGAGGCAGTTAGCTTTTCTGCAGAAAAGTCAGAAGGCACAGCATGGACTCCTCTGGACACCACGTTAAGGTAGCCCTTGGATTAACCTTAATTACCTCTGACAGTCTAATAAACAAGATGGTGACCAGCCTGAGGTTGAGAGGAGAACCCAGGGAGCCTCAGACATCTGCCATGACACAGACCCAGATTCCCCAGAAGTTAATGAAGCTTAACACATTAAGCACCCTGTCAGTCACAGGTAACTGACACTATACTTCCCTTCCGGAAGACAAAACTAGCTGGGCGCTTAACGTGTTAAGCTTCAGGGCCCTTCCTTGCGGAGGCCCCTCCCAAGGTCCTGCACCTACTCTGGCGTTGGTCATTTTCTATCAGTTTTCTTAAGGAAGGACTACATTGTAAAAGCTTCAGGGCCCGCAAAAGCTGGATCTGACCCTGATCTGAAGGCTTCTCAGGCATTCGAACTCAGCAAGACCAACAGTGAATTCATGATCTCTCTCCTCCTTCCCCTGCTCTCACACCAGCTAGACAAAAATTTTTAGTTTTATTCATTTCAAACGGGCCGGATCCGGCCCGCGGGCCGTAGTTTGCCCACGGCTGAGCTAGACGTTCACCTGCCCTCCCCTTCTGTGCAAGCATTTGATTAATGGCATCACCACCTCCCAAGTCAGAAGACTGGACATCGTTATTCCCTGTTCCCAGTGGAGGGGGAAAGCAAGGAAGTTGTTTCAGGGTTCTCTTCTGATTGCTCTTCACAATAAATAAATCATAGAGAAAGAAGAATAACTTGTAAGACTGATTCTTTGATGATGCGGTTGCCTATTTCATAAACCTAGAAAATATACAGGGAATAGCAAATGAGGGTAAAACTATTTAGTATATGGGACTGCCACCAAACCCACATCTTCGAATTCTAACAGCAAACTCTAGGCATGGAGACTGTAAAGGCAGAGCCTCCTCCAGAAGAGAAGAGGAAACCTCAGTGGGCATCAGCTCCATGTCCCTCTGCTTAGGTTCACAAGTCACATCGACTTCGGTTTTCTCAGATATGGGTTTTTCTTTGGCAGGGAAACAAATGTTTATTGAAATGCATCCTAGAATAGAATAGAGCCTTGGACTGTTCATTGACATGTGAAAAAGTACCCCTTTATCCAATATTCCAGTACTGAGATGACAACAAAAAACACACACAACTACACACAGTCACACATGCATTCACAGAGACATACACGTACCCAAACCACACACACATAAACTGTAGGTAAGGAGGGAACTAAATTGTATTTGAAATTCGTATAAGGTATATGTAAAAAGAAAACTAGAATTTACTCTCCCTCTATTAAGAAACAGATGTGTTTCCTGCAGACACAAATACACTTGTTTTGAAAACTCTGGTCGTACTTCTGCTTATATTTTGCTGGAACTCTTTTTGTTAGCAAAGACCGGATATACACAAAATGTAGATTCACATCAAGGCTACTTGAGGATGCAGCTGTCACACTGGAATTTTTCTTTCCTCAAAATGCACCAGAAAGTCCTTATCAGGACAAGCTTAACCTACTTTATGAGCAGGCTATTTCACACAGAAACAGGTTTATAATATGTGCTTTTTAGACTACTTAATTCAGCAACTTATGTAGTATATAGCCTACAGAATTTATGTTTTTCTCTCCAAATTGCTCCTATTCTTACTAAATTGCATTTGAATAGACAACTGAATGAGAACTTTGCTTCTACAATGGACATAGAGTAGCACCATAACAAATCCTAGTATGCGAAAGAACACAAGATATAATGAAGGAAGGATCACAAGCCAGTGAGTAAGGAATGGATTATTCAACAAGCAGGATTGGGGGGAAAAAGTGTTGCGCTAAGGAAGAAAACAAGTTAGGGCCTTCACTAAGCTGTACGTCCAAGTAAATTCTAGATTGACTAACGCAGGGGTCAGCAAACTTTCTGTAAAGGGCCAACTAATAAATACTTTAAACCAGCTAGTAAATATCATAGGTCCCTGTCGCAACCACTAAACTCTACCATGATGAAAGCAGTTATAGACAACATGTAAACAAATAGGTGTGGCTATGTGTTAATAAAACCTTTTTTATAAAAACATTTGGACAAAAGAGCAAAGTAGTAAATAAATAAGCAAACAAAACAAATAAATTCCAAAAGAAAATACTGGTGAATATATGATCTGAGATAGGCAAGAATTCCTAAGCATAAAAGTAAGGAAAAAAAATCTCTGAGTTGCTGATCACCTACATTTAAACTTGTCAGTAAAATAAGTACTATAAAGGAAGTAAACAAAATTAAAGGCAAGTGACAAAATGGAGAAATATTTGAAATGAATATTACAAAGTATTTGGAGTTTGAAATTTGTCTCTCAAATTGGCAAAAATGATGCTGGAAATCATCATTTTATAAAACAAGATTAATTATAACTGGGAATGTAAGTTGGATCAATCAAAAAAATGCCTTAAAATGCTTTTTAATATATATATAGCTTTGTTGATTTCGGAGAGGAAGGGAGAGAGAGAGAGAGAGAGAGAGAGAGATAGAAACATCAATGATGAGAGAGAATCACTGATTGGCTGCCTCCTGCACGCCTCCTACTGGGAATTGAGCCCACAACCTGGGCATGTGCCCTTGGCTGGAATTGAATCCAGGATCCTTCAGTCTGCTCTATCCACTGAACCAAACTGGCAAGGGTCTTAAAAGGCCTTTAAAAAATTCATCCCTGCCTTACCAAGTTCATGTTTATGAATCTGGCCTATGGAAATAAGTATAGATCTATAGAAAGATTTTAAGGTAAAGATGTCCTCTATAATCTTAATTTATAACAACCTGAATGCCTAACAACAAAGAAACATTTAAACAAATTCTAGTGCATACATTACAAATGTAATATTATGCATCTAGTATTAAATCATGTTTTAGTGGAACATATAAAAGTGTCATAAAAATTATAAGTGGAAAGGGCATCAGAATTATTTATGAAATTTTATATCATTTTTAATATTTGCATAAGTAGGGGAAACTATTAGAAAATACACACTAAACGTTAAACAGTAATTATTTCTGGGCTGTGGGATTATAGCTGATTTTTGTTTTCCTCTTTATTCTTCTCTGTAGTCTATAAACTTTCTGTAAATAATTATGTATTCTAAATATGAAAAATAAATGTTACTTTTGAAAAGCAAAATCAGTTGTTGCTTCTCACTAAATCTGTGGAAGAAACAGGAATCAGCAACTTTGATATCCAAAACGTAAGACTTGAGGCAAAGCACTAACAGCTTTACTCATCTGTTTCTACTCAGTATTTCTGGGGCTCTTTCCCACTTCAGTCTCCTTGAAATAGCTCTTCCAGCTCCAAAAGGGTAGAGACCTCCCAGAACAAACACATTCCAGCCCCCACATGGAACATTTCAGAATTCTCTTGGGATACTTAAGAATGCTAGTGATCATGCTTCCAGAAGTTGAGGCAAAATTAGTGCTAATTTGAACCCCAGTATAACTAACTATGTTACTTGCCTAGGTATACAGCATCTAAGTCAATGTTATTCTGTTCAGCAAACAACTTTGTCAATAGCTTAATAAAGACGAATACGGAGGCAAATTGCTTGAAGTCACAAGGGGAGAAAACAAGTTTTCTTGTCTTTAATTTTTAAAAATCTCAAAATAATCTTTCTGGTGGGCAATATAGCTATATATATAAAATTCTATAAAAAGTAAATAAGGCCCAGCTGGTCTGGCTCAGCTGTTGAGTGTCGACCCAGGAACCAAGAGGTCATTGGTTTGATTCCCCATTAGGGCACATACCTGGGTTGGGGGCTCAATACCCCAGTAGGGGGTGTACAGGAGCAGCCAATCGATGATGTTCCTCTCTCATCAATGTTTCTATCTCTATATCCCCCTCCCTTCCTCTCTCTCTAAAAAACAAAAAAGTAAATAAGATCGACCTGTACTCCAACTTTAGAAATCTGTGCTCAGAAAACAATTTGACAAGTGTTTAAAGTGCACATGCAAAGATGTTAATCAAAGCATTTACAATTGTTTTTAAAAATGAAATTGTGGATATAGATTAAACAAAATGTCACATCCTTCAATGGACTGAAAGTCTATGGCCCTTCTAAATGGATATGCCAAAACATAATGCAACAATGTGATGATAATAAAAGGTGAGGCCTTTGGGGGTGATTAGATCATGAGGGTGGGTCCTGCTTGGATGGAATTAGTGCTCTTATAAAAGAGACCCCACAGAGATCCCTCCACCATATGAGAAACATGAGAAAACAGCCATCTATGAACCAAGACGTGGGCCCTCTCCATACACCAAATCTGCAGATGACTTGATCTTGGACTTCTCAGCCTCTGGAACTGTGAGACATAAATGTCTGTTGTTTATAAGCCACCCAGTTTATGGTGTTTTGTTATAGCAGCTTAAAATAAACTAAGACACATCCATACAATGAAATGATGCCATTAAGAATGGGACATAAATGTAAACTCACAGACATGGAAAGATGTTTGTGATATATTATGAAGTATCTTTAAAGCAAGTTACAAGACTATAAAACAAAATAACATACTTATTATACGTATGTATTAGTCAGCTAGGGCTGCCATAACCAAATGCCATAGACTGGGTGACTGAAACAACAGAAATGCATTTTGTCACAGTTCTGGAAACTGGAAGTCCAAGGCTAGTGTGAGAGCACTGTCAGTTCTTGGTAAGGGCTCTGGTCATGGCTTGCAGACAACTGCCTTCTTTCCATGCCTTCACATTGGGGAGGGAGGGAGAGAGAGAGAGAGAGAGAGAGAGAGAGAGAGAGAGAGAGAGAGAGAGAGAGAATGAATTTATTCTTATAAGATCACAGTCCTATCAGATTAGGGCTCCACCCTTATGCCCTCATTTAACTTTAATGATTTCCTAAAGACGCTATCTCCAGATGCAGTCACATTGGGGGTTAGGGCTTCAACATATGAATTTTGGCAGGGCACACAATTCGGTCCATAGCAACCTGTTATATATACATGTTTTTTTATGAGCAGTGCTATACATGGATGAAATTCTGAAAGGTTTTGTCTCAAAATGTTTAAAGCAATGATTACCTCTGGGTAGTGAACATGCTTAGTTTCTACCATAATTATTTATAATTTGACAAATATTAAAATAAATGAATCCCGTGCATAAGTAAATGGTAAGTTTTAGTAAAGCACTGGGAAAGGTGCGGTGTGCTCTTGTGCTAGCAGCTCACACTGCCTACACTCTCAGAAGCAGTGTCAATTGAGCAGTGCAATCTCAGGAGACAGGAAATGGATATAGGGATGACAGCAGACTGTTCCTTGAAAACATCAGCCCAATTTGTTGTTGTGATCAAAATAAACGGCAAAGCCTTGGGCATCATTAAGAAGGATAGTAGAAATAAAATGTAAAACACCGCCTACCCAAAGCCATTGTCCCGGGACCAGACCTGTTGAACCAAAGAAGTGTTCCAGAAGGCAGCCAAGCAGGTCTCTGCTTTTTTTACCATTTTCAAGACTATTATAACAATGCAAGAAACACTTATGAAGAGAACACCTTAAAATAATCAAGATCCAGCTTGTACTTTCCTAACTGTCTTAAGCTGACAGGTATTATAGCATTTTTCACTGACCACTTGTCATTGATTATACCACCATCTCCCCTCTCCTCCTCCACTCCACGCCTGCCACCCCACCCATTCCCACCTCCCGACACACACAGACACAAACAAGCAGGACTGTAGGCTCTTAGGGGCCAGATATCATATCACCTTCAACTCTTGTTCCCTTTGCAAATATTCAATGAATGATTATTAAATAAGAATGTGATAAATCAAAGGATTTTCACAGCCAACAGGTTTTAAAATTACAAATAACTGTTTAGCCTGGGGAGAGTATAGGTGATTGGATAAAATTCTATACATACAGTAGTAAAGGCTGAGGACACATTGATGATGTGTAGCAAATATTATAATAGCAGAACCATGAAAAAAAACTCCAAAGCTCTAAGGAGATAAGAAAAAAATAAATATTAATTTAAAATGGGTAAAATTATTGCTATATTATTCTAACATGGCACACACACAAAATTGAAAAGAAAGTTTGCTTTTGCCCCGTGTGACTTCCAGCAGTTTGATTTCATTATTGCTCTTATGCAGCTGCCAACAGGGTCCTAGCTGCTGTCAAAGTTATAACTGAGGGACTTCTTCCGCTTCAGGTACAATCAGCAGAAAGAGACACTGGGCAGGATAATCCCACAGCTCCTCAATTCTTCCACAGACACGATAAGAGAGGGGACGATTACATGACTAGCTAGAAATAAAGCAGGCCAAGTCCTAGCCACTAAGGCAAGGCCCATCACAAACCTCCGCAGACAAGGAAAAAGGAATGTACAAGCATTTCATCTCAGCTCAAGCCCCTCCTCATGGAACACGCCTGGGCTGGTGCCTTCAGGCCCTCTAACAAACAGTGCCCCGTGAGACCTGTGTGTCAGCCGGCCCCCAATGGGGACGTGAGCTTCCTCATCACTTCTGTACATCCAGCACACAAAAAAGCACTCAAGTAGTTTCCTGAATGAGGTAAACTAATACATTCAATTAATTAGAAAAAGGAGACTTTAGGAAAAATCTATACTCAGGAATAAAATCTATCCCAACTCAGCCTTGCCCTTCCATTGCAGTAGAATTACTGGTCAAAATTTAAGTGCAATTGCACTTGAAATTCGGTCAGTCCACAATTGCCACATAAGCCCATTTCCCAGAGGACTACCCACCATGGGGCTGATTCATGCCATTTAGATATAAAAAGAAGCTTCCTGTACAAGACTGCCTTACAAAGCCAAAGTCTGCACTCAGCACATCTGGTTTTTGCTTTAGAGCCAAACTTAATGTTGCAGAAAGGCCTTTTCTTCACTATGTAGTTCTCTATTGGCTTATTAATTTATACCTCGCCTTTAAACCCCAAAGGATTTAATGTGATTTACATGAATACATACAAAATAAGATTTAAAAATATTTTTAAAAGATGAGAAAAAACAGACTGTAATAAAACAGTAATGCAAAAAGAAGATGAGAAAAAACAGACTGTAATAAAACAGTAATGCAGGAAACATAAAAAGCAAAGTTAAAGAGGAATATAAAAAATCATTTGATAAAAATTAAGTAAAAAATAAAAAATCATTTGAAAGTCTATGTATCTGTTAGAATTGGGTCATAAGTTTGGAACTAAGCTTTCTTTTTTCTTTTTCTTTTTAATCCTCACCCGAGTATATGTTTTTATTACTTTTAGAAAGAGAGAAAGAGAAAGAGAGAGAGAGATCAACTGGTTGCCTCCCATACCAGCAACCTAGGTATGTGCCCTGATCTGGAATAGAACCTGCAACCAACCTTTTGATGTATGGGATAATGTTCCAACCTACTGAGCCATCTGGCCAGGGCCTAAGCTTTCTTTTACTAGTCAAATGAAGAGGTGGCTAAGATATATTTTCTGATATACTGCCTCGGGCAAGGGAAACAAAAGAAAAGTAAACAAATAGAACTACATCAAACAAAAAAGTCTTTGCACAGCAAAGGAAACCATCAACAAAATGAAAAGACAACCCACTGAGTGGGAGAACATATTTGCTGATACATCTGAGAGGGGCTTAATATCCAAAATGTATAAACAACTTATAAAACTCAACACCAAAAAAAAAACAAAAACTAACAATCCAATTAACAAATGGACAAAGGACCTGAATAGACACTTTATAAACAACTTATAAAACTCAACACCAAAAAAAAACCTAACAATCCAATTAACAAATAGACAAAGGACCTGAATAGACACTTCTCCAAAGAGGACACACAGATGGCCAACAGGCATATGAAAAGATACTTAACATCACTAATCATCAGAGAAATGAAAATTAAAACCACAATGAGATATAACCCCACACTTGTCAGAAGTGGCTATCATCAATAAATCAACAAACAAGTGCTGGCAAAGATGTGGAGTAAAGGGAACCCTCATGCACTGTTGGTGGAGTGCAGATTGGTGCAGCGACTGTGGAAAGCAGTATGGAGTTACCTCAAAAAATTAAAAATGGAACTGTCTTATGACCTAGCAATTCCACTTTGGGGAACATATCCAAAGAAACCCAAAACATTAATTTGAAAGAATACATGCACCCCTATGTGCATTGCAGCATTATTGACAATAGCCAAGATTTGAAAGCGGCCCAAGTGCCCATCAGTAGATCAGTGGATAAAAAAGCTGTGGTATAGCCCTAGCTGGTTTGGCTCAGTGAATAGAGTGTTAGCCCAAGGACTGAAGGGTGGCAGGTTCTATTTCAGTCAAGGACATGTACCTTGGTTGCAGGCTTGATTCCAGCCGTGGTCAGGGCACCTGTGGGAGGCAACAATCGATGTGTCTCTCTCACATCAATGTTTCTCTGTCTCTCCCGTGGTTGCAGGCTTGATCCCGGCCGTGGTCAGGGCACCTGTGGGAGGCAACAATGTGTCTCTCTCATATCAATGTTTTTCTGTCTCTCCCCCTCCCTTCCACTTTTTCTAAAAATCAATGGAAAAATATCCTTGGGTGAAGATTAACAACAACAAAAAAGCTGTGGTACATTTACACATGGAATACTATTCGGCCATAAAAAAAGAAGGAAATCTTACCTTTTGCGACAGCATGGATAGACCTGGAGACCATTATGCTAAATAAAATAAGCCAGTCAGAGAAAAACAAGTACCATATGATTTCACTCCTATGTGAAATCTAATGAACAAAATAAACTAACAAAATAGAAACAGACTCATAGAGAACAGACTGACAGAGGGGAGAGGGATTGTGGCGCTGGGTGAAAAGGGTGAAGGGATTAAACAAAATAAATCCAAAACTCACAGACACGGACAACAGTATGATGATTACCAGAGGAAAAGGGGAAGGGGGGTGGGAAGGGGCAATAAATGGTGATGGGAGGAGACGTGACTTAGGTGGTGAACACACACTACAATGTACAGATGATGCATTATAGAATTGTACACCTGAAACCTATATATTTTATTAACCAATGTAACCTCAATAAATTCAATAAGAAAAAATAAAATTAAAAAGAGAGTGAAGGGGAAGGGGCAATAAATGGTGCTGGGAGGAGACTTGACTCAGGTGGTGAACACACACTACCATATACAGATGATGCATTACAGAATTGTACACCTGGAACCTATATATTTTATTAACCAATGCAACCTCAATCAATTCAATAAGAAAAAATAAAATTAAAAAGAGAGTGAACCCTTGGGTAGAAGTGTCCCAGGAGAGAACAGCAAGGCAGCCTCAAAGGCTGGAGCAAAGTGAGGAATGAGGAGAGAGTGAGAAGTAAATGAAGATGAGGAGGAGGAGGAGAAGGAGGAGGAGGAGGAGGCGGAGGAGGACGGCATGCTGGGGACAGACCTCGAGGCCACTGTAAGGATGCTGGATCTGATCTGAGCAGAGAGGAAACCATCTGACTTTCCTTTTCAAAGGAAGGCCACTGTCTGCCACATGGAAAAGAGGTCATAGGGTCAAGGCCAGAAGCAGGGAGACCAGTTCCGAGGGTGCATCTTTCACATGTATGCATGCTCATATAGCTTTCCTGATCTGCTGGTGCAGGCGAGGGTGGTGGGCAGAGAGCATCTGACCCAACACACAGGAGCAGTGTCCCCAAATCCAGTCCAGAGCACCAACAAAGCCCCTGAAAGGTTACTGTTTCCTCGTGCAGTAAGACAAAAAGAAAAACAAGCAGTCTCTCAAAGGTGGGTTAACTAAAGACAAGTTAGTGTGACCGGAGGGAGCAGACGCTAGTAGGAGAGGCGTTGCCATCGCTAGTCAAGCCATCCCAAGGCTGTCAGGGTTATGGATCACACTAATGGGACAGACTGTAATGAGCTAGTCCTTCTCATTTCTGATCCCAGTTATTCTCAAAAGCCCATTCCAAAATACATTAGGGTTTAAAATATTTAATAGTTAATACAGCACCACTTAAATCCCATACCCACACATAACACTGCTTTCCAAAATGCATCTGATGCTCCAGTGATGCGATCCTTTTCTTCCTCCCAAGTATTTAGAGAGCTCAAGTCACATAAGCCCCTCCACAAAACACACCCTCTTAGGGGGCCCTGCAAGGCTGGGGCGACCCGATCTGATCCCGAGATTCATAGGGCACACCAGCACTCCCTTTCAATCTCAGAGGGCAGCCCAATAATCAGGAAAGGTTTGGGGTTTCGGCACACCTCGCCCACACCATACTGAGTAACTGCTGGCTAGACTCACACACAGCAACTCTCACATGTACTATTCTTACTCATTTTGACAAAAACTGTGATAAGAACAGAAGGAAAAATGGCAAGGCATCCTGAGGGAGGAGGAGAGCCATATGTAGCTTCCTCATGAGCCTGGAATTTGTTGGAAGGCGGTAGCGAGGCACACCCATCTGTGACCTGACACCTCCCTGAGCATTGTAAAGGGAGTAAAACATTGCATCCAAAAATAGTATATATAGTTGGATGTAAAATAATAAAGCTATATTTGTCCTATACCCATTACAGTTTCTTTCTTGCTCCCCTTGAATGTCTCCCCCGAATCAAAGAACTGACCTCAAGCCATTAGTAAGAAAAACCTGGCCAAGTAGAAGACTAAGATGTAAAGGGACTGAATAATTCTCTACCATTTGAAGAGGGTTCAATATCTAACGCCCTAAATATACACGTTACCAAGTATTATTTCTGGGACGGTACCAAGATCATGTAGCTCATAATGCTAACTTAGAAAACTGTTCTGCAATCAAATATCTGACTCCAGCTTTTCTCTGTGTGCTTTTAGCTTTAATACCTAACATTCTCACATATACCCATGGGCACCTCCTAATTTAAACTGAAGACCGCCAATGACCCATTAATACCACACAGACTATACATATATAGAAGTAAATATAGTTGCTTTACAAGACTAGTTTTTTTTTTACCACCACCAAACTACTTATAAATTAAGCAAAACAGCATTTACCAGACAGTAGGAAATCAATAGTTCTGAATCTTCTTTTGTCCAATTGTATGCTGTATATTCAAGGGCATTATTCTCTCCTGGCTGTTTGCACATATAAGCACAGTTTCTTTCAAAAACGGTGCGGATGCCTTTAAACAGAATCACACTAGTAGTGCAACCCATCCCCGAGGTGTGGATGCTCAGATTTCTAGCAGTCTCTACTCCATTTCCACATCATCTTCCTTGGCTCTTCAGAGCAGGCTCCCACTGTACCGTCTTCATGACAGGCAGCTGCCGGCACCGGAACAGAAGGGAAGCTCCGAGCTGTCGCACTAGAATCTGCTCCTGCCCAACAGCCTGGCAAAAAAAAAAAATCCAGGCTCCGAGTGTAAAACAGGAGGGGTGGTGCAAACGCAAGATGACACACCTCGGATGCACCAAAACCTTTAAAGTATCGCTTTTTCCAGTAGATTGCTTCACTGTTAACACCAAAAAGCAAATAAGCAGATTTGCATGTGGTTCCTGGGAAACTGCCGGCTCCTGTGATTTGCTTGGGTGGTTCTGAACCTCAGAACCTGCCCAAAATGAAAAAGATGGGACCAGACAGCACCCTGCTGCAGATACCGCTGGAAGGCACAAAGAACGTTCATCTGCTGCAAGAAATCACACTCCCAGAATGCTCAGCCCAGCATCTATATTAGCAAACATCTCTTTCCTTGACCTAAATATGCTGTTTGTTTAATCCTGCATCAGCAAGGAACAGAGAAGCAAAAGAGGGGGGGAAAGTCCAAAAACGAGTGAAATCACTAAGATGACTGCTGCTATGGAAACATGTGTAAGCCCACTTCAAACAACCATTTGCCTGTGTGGGTAATAGCTTGCTGACAGCAAACCACAAGGGAATACAAAACTGCTGTGTCGATCTTGACTTCTGTCCACTTCTACTCTTTGCTGGAGAGAGGGCTAGCAAGTTTACACTGCTTAAAAGGATTCTCCCATCTCTGGTGCCCAAAGATGCAGATGAGAACATGGATAAAGAGTATGCAAATGAGAACATGGATACAGGGTTACCTGGTCCTTCTTTCTGAAGCAGCACACCTCAGTATGCAATGGTAAATACACACTCAAATCCCACAGACAAGGTTATAATTGTTGTGCATCAGTAATCCAGATGCTTCCACTGCAGACTGAACTCACTGACATGCAACCTTATGTGTATCTTTGGGGATGGCTAATTACAGAAGCTTGTCATTAATAAATACTAAGTTGACTCTTGCCATTTTCCTTCTAAAAAATGAAGGGAGAATTACGTAAAAAGACACAGGTCAACCCCTTCCACCTATGCCATGCATCTGGAAAGAAGTGATTGCTCTTTTAAGAGCTATTCTAATAGTCTTCCTTATTTTATAAGGCAATGAGGGTTTTCATTTTCTATCTATAGATTTCAAAGTTAGAGTGGATTGGAATGACTGAGTACCTACAGTTAGTTACAGAAACCTGTGGAATGTAGTCAAAGCAGCTCTTTAGAAAACACCATGCATGCAGTCACATAACCCCCAAATTTGTTTTCTATGGCTAGTTTACCGATTAGGCTCCATAGATAAGCAAAAATCTAGTCTTTGTCTATCTCCTGCATTTTTATGCAAAAATCTAATAGCCACAGGAGATCAAAGGAGTAGAGATAATGGCCACATGAAAAAAACAGAGGAATTATATGTGGCCTAGAATGTTCTGCTTCAGAATGGTAATTCTGTTAATACAGAGCAACAGTATTCAAGATTACACCCAAGACCTAATATCAGAAGATATAATCTTCATGCAACATCACAATGCTGGCATATAAATATATGGAAACACATCTACACAGAAACTGAATACTATACTAAAGACTATAAAACACTAAACACATAGAGTAAATTGTCTGTTTTGGAAATTCAGAAAATTCACCAATTAACCTACCTTCTATATTACAAGAGAAACCATTTACAATAGTTCATTGAATATAAATAAAGATGGTACCTAGAAATTAAAAACTTAATGTATTATTATTACCCATTTTACACATCCTGGGTGTAAAAGCCAGGGAACATTATTTGAGATGCAAAAGATTATGTTTGAACTTACAGAGCAGTATAAATGATAACCAAGCAAATTTGAAGCTACTGGTATATATCTGATTTATTTTAAAAGCTCTAAGTTAATATTTAAAACAATGGGAGAGAATGGAACAATTTTCTAACAATCATTTAGAGGAAAAGGAAATGTTTCCTAGAGATGCATTAATAAGTATTTCATCAACTGTACCAATTTTAAATACTAATCATTTTCAAACCAACAAAATTTGTGGGCAAGAAAAACATCAGAAACTATTTAGAGCAAAGGATTCAACAAGGCCAAAAAGTGGGTTTCATGCTAATAGGAGCATGACAAAATAAATCACTCAAAATGTGTGTTTGGTTTTGCTGATTTTTCTGCATCAGAATGATCTTAGATTGGTCTAAAATGATAATGAGCATGAATTCCATCAGGGGACAGGAACAGATGAATGCTATCTATTGACAACCAGTTCAGTCACCTACAAAGCACACATTTCAATTTAGAGATAACGTTTACTCTCACATCTTTAAATGTTATCTCTAATTTATACAACTCCCAAGACTGGATGTCCCCCTTCACTCCCTTATGAGATCCAAGCCCATGTCTTCCTCTCCTAATACTCCCATCACCACACACTCTCAGATGGTCCAAATCAATCATCTTTTAATATGACAAACTAGTACAGCCACACAATGGAATATTATTCAGCCATTAAAGGGAATAAAGTGCTGATACATGTTACAATATGGATGAATCTGAAAAATGTCATGCTTAGTGAAAGAAGCCAGTCACAAATGATCTCGTGTTATATGCTTCTATTTCAATGAAATGTCCTCAACCGGCAAATTCACAGAGATTATAAATAGATTAGTGGTTTCCAGCGACTGAGGGAGGAGGAAATGGGGGCTGGCTGATAATGGATACAGAGTTTCTTTCAGGAATAATGAAAATGTTCAGAAATTAGACAGTGTTTCTAACATCTACATTATCTTTACACAATATGTAGTCTATGAATATACTAAAAACCACTGGATTGAACACTTTTAAAAGGTGATCTCACTCATTTGTGGAATATAATGAACAACATAAACTGATGAACAAAAACAGATCCAGAGACAGAGAAGCATCGATCAGACCGTCAAACCTCAGAGGGAAGGTAGGGGAGGGTGGGGGTAAAGGGGAGAGATCAACCAAAGGACTTGTATGCATGCATATAAATCAATAAAGAAAAAATAAAAATAAAAAAGAAATTAAAAAAATAAAAGGTGAATGTTATGGTGTGTGAATGTAATAAAAACCTGACTCCATTTTTGATGTTATACTGCTGAGAGCTTTTATGTTGCTCCCTCTCTCTTCCCCTCTGTCCCACATCTGCGCAAGCTGAGAGGAAGTTCCAGGTGCTTCCCTCCTGTAGTGCCAGCGGGAAAGTCAAACCACTCACCCAGCCTCACCCCTCACCACCACGAAACCCCCAAGCCAGTCTCCTTTCCCTGCTCTTTTAAGCCATTTTAGGACCTGCTTGGGAACATCCCTGCTCTTCCAAGAGAGTTTCATTACATGAGTAACAAACTTTTGAACAGGGGGTGTGTCTGTGTGGTATCATTAGTCTCAACATCCAAAGAAAATGTTGGGACTAGATCCATCCAGTTTCTGTGGTAGCCCCAACAGTGAATAAAGCTGTTATTAAAAATGGTAGGCCGGGGGGCGGGAGGGAATCTACTCTACCCACCTCATAAGATTGTCAAGTTCAAATATGATAGATAATAGGCAAGAATTCAACCAAGAAATTGCTATAAGCATGTATGTAGCTATAGTTTTCTACTTCACAAAGGATTTACTGAGTAACTCAAAACGGCCTCTTTGCTTAATGAATTTAACAAAGTGTTGCTCTGAGTGCTGCTTTGGCCCCACTTCTCAGGAATACACCCAGCAAGTAACATGGGAGGTGCCTGCCTTGGGGACATGCATTTTAGCCCAGGCATAATGGCCCCTTGCTGTACAAACCACCAGAAAGCCTGTACAAAGAATAAGTCGAGGGTAAGATTTGCTGGCCCACTCAGTGGTCGCAGCACACCTCAGCCATTTAGTCACAGAGACCTTAGCAAATAGGTCTGAAGCTCTGAGCCCCCACAAGGCGTGTCTGACTAGAGATGCTTCCATCTTCAGCTCTTCCTCTGCCAATGTCTTTCTGTTTTAAATATCAACTAAGAGTCAGATTCGTTTGGTAGATTTGCTGACTACTCTCCCAGGATAACGTGGGTAAAAACGAATCTGACGCGACACCTAAAAATCTAGAACTACAAACGAAAAGTAATATTGTATCTCAAACAGATATGTCTTCTGTCTAGGTTAGACCTTGGGTCCTACCTTAGGAGGCCAGGACGGAAGTGAAATTCTGTCCGTTCTGCAGTGGCTGAAATGAAGACCTCACGTTACGATAGTACATCACACATGATATAGCCACACTTCACAAAACCCAAATGAATGGAGCAGGTGTAGAACTCAATCGAACATGTCACTTATTCTATCACAAAACACAGGTGTAGAACTCAATCGAACATGTCACTTATTCTATTTAAGTGCTATGATGATGGCCAGTCCATATGAACAGCTTATTCTCACCCCTGACAGTACATATTTTATAAATTAATGTAGTGAATTCTGCTGAATAAAAATACCTGATGTAAGGTGGCCTGTCAATACCCTATCCATTTTATATTCAACCAGTATAATCAAAAGTAAGTAAAGTGTCTAACATAGGGCCTAGAATACTAATATATCACACGCTCAATAAATGTTGGATTCCCTTTCCCCTTTTAACTTGAATTAAATATTTTTCTTCCTTAACATTAAGAGTAAGGAGTGGCATAATTCAAGGATATGAGAATTTCAGATCTAATAAAGTCAAACTACAAAATACTTCTATTGATAAAAATGGTTAAAACAGGGAAATGCTGTATTAGTGGAGGAGGGAGTTAAGATGATGAAGAAGTAGAGCTTTCGGCAATGATCATTAGAATGTATTTTTTAATAAGGGAAATTAAGAAAGTATTATTAAATAAGGACGTTTAAAAAGATAAGGAAAAGGGGAACTCTCCTACCATTGGGTATTTCAAGAATATAAACCTCAAATTTTGATGAGGGGAATAGGATGGATAGACTTATGCATATCTAAATTTATCCATCATTTATCATCCCCACCTCAAAACACTTTGAAATGCCAGGGCCAGTGGCATCTCTAAGTGAACAGAGATGACAGGTAGCCCTAGAGGACTTTGGTACAGACAGGAGTCTTAGACCCCTAGGAGAGCTACAGTTTGTATCCCTGTCTACCCCTGTGGTGAAACAATTTAACTTTGCTAAAAAGCGTATCTCTAAAGTCATGAGCACATAAAATATTGAAGTCAGGTCTACTGCTAACACAGTGGTAGTTAAATGTTCTCAGAAGTAGAGAATGCAAAGTTACACAGGTGTCTCCATGTTGGTGCTGGAATATAGGGAGGCAACCAGCCCCTGTGGGGTGCTCTGGCACCTGGCACGAGCACTGGGTGAGACCAAGTAAAGGGAGTGGAAGCAGCAAAGTGGGCTCCACAGAACTGAGGGGGGTGGTCTTCCCGGGGTGCTCAGTCTTTCAAAAGTAAGGAGAATCCCTCCCTTTTTTGGCATTAGACCAAGTTAAAAGCTTTTAAAATAAAACAGCTCTCCTAAGGGAAGAAAAGTTTGGGTTAGGAAAACCACCTTACTTACTGGTAGGAATGTAAATGGTGCAGCGGAGTTTGGTGATTCCTCACAAATTAAACAGAATTACCACATGATCCACCAAGTCCACTTCTGGGTGGGTACCCAAAAGAATGGAAAGCGGAGTTTTGAAAGATATTTGTACACATGATCACAACAGCATTATTCACAATAGCCAAAAGAGGGACACAACCTCAATGTTCATCGAAAGATGAGTAAACGGAATGTGGTATCTACATACAATGGGATATCATTCAGCCTTGAAAAGGAAGGACATTTTGATACATGCTACCACGTGGATAAACTTTTCAGGACATTATGCTAAGTGAAATAAGCCAGTCACAAAAGAACAGATACTATATAAGTCCATTTACATGTTACCTACAATAGATAAATTCATAGAGAAAAAAAAGTAGAAGGGTGGTTACCAGGGCCTGGAAGGAGGGAGAAATGAAAATAGGGAGTTGTTTTTAATAGATATAGAGATTGTGTCAGATGATGAAAAAAGTGTAAAGTTACTTAACACCACTGAATGATATAAATTATAAATTTCATGTAATGTAAATCTTACCACAATAAACAACAGAAAGAAAAGGAAAGAAAGAAAGAAAGAAAGAAAGAAAGAAAGAAAGAAAGAAAGAAAGAAAGAAAGAAAGAAAGAA
>NW_005371207.1:1549650-1575156 GCF_000412655.1 Myotis brandtii
GAAAGAAAGAGAAAAGAGGGAGGGAAGGAGGGAAGGAGGGAAGGAGGGAGGGAGGGAGGGAACCCACTTACTGGGCACAGCTCTCCTATGACTCCCAGGAACAAGTGATGTAAAATAACAGAAAACCAGGAGGGTAACTAGTCTTTTCTCCCTTTCTCTCCCCCTACCCCTCATAAAGGGCAGATAAGCCCAAGGAATTGGCTTCATAATATTTATTTTCCTCATAACTAATTATAATATTTATATTAGATTAACTTACATGCTATAGTTTACATAATTATAACTAATAAGTATTTCATCATTCTGCTTGGTAATGCACTTGTTTAAAAAAACACCTTTGAACTGTGTACCATCACAGAAAAAGATAGCTGAGATTTAAACTCCTGATTCACAGGCAACTTCCACTTCTTTCATTGGAGCTATAAAATGAACAAACCAACAGCATTTATCCAATTTATCCCTCAGCTGCAGGGAATGTCAGAACTTCAATTACTGTTATGAGAGGTCATGAAACAAAATCACGGTTTCTGAGGGAGCTCAGTTCTTTGAAGAGAAAACAATAAATCCATACATGCTGATCCTATGTCAACTATGAGGAGTTACCCAAAGAGGCCACCTCTTTGCAAAGCTTTACATTCCGTACAAACATCTGTAGGGGCGGAGCAGAGTGCAGGGAGCTGATGGCACAGAGATCGACATGAATACTGTCAGCGCCCATTTCCAACTGAAAACAAGACACTAAGTGAAAAAGCAAGGAAGCCGAGCAAGCTCACAAAAGCACAATGAAATCAGAGCTCACAATGACCTCTTCTTGGCCTCCGCCAGCCTCTTCAAGGAAATTCTATTTTAGGAACACACATCTGAAAAGATCACTTAGCAACAAGGTACACTGTCTTTAAACAATAGAAGAGGTACACAGCATAATTCATGTGCAAATGCACCCATGAAATGGTTTATGTGCTTCAAATATGGAGTTAAGGCTGCTGGAAAGGTGTTCTTTCATGTGAAGAGAGACTGATATTCAAATTCTATACCTCAAGGACTTGTATATTACCTTTTAGCATTTTAAATTTTTTCCTCTCATTGTGTCAGTAGAGAAATATCATCTCCATGTGGAGAAGGAAAGGAAATAAATAAAAAGGAAAGCATAAACATGAAATTTAGTTTGCCAGTTTAAAAACTATTACAATATAGTCAAATTTTCAATTAGATGAATGAAAAAGTAGTAAGATATAAAGATACTACAGTAGTTACCTCTCCAAAAAACAGAGGAGGGAAAAATGCAATCTTTAAAAATATCCTTATGGTTTACAAAAAAAAGCATAGTGAAAAGACACAAAATAAATTATGTACTCCTTTGTCCAGGCTTCCAGTCCCCACTTATGGAGGCTCACAAAACTCCCTTCTCTCCCTGGCTCTTTACAAAGTTTTCATTTCTTTTTACAACAACACAAGTTCAGAACGTTTGTAAGATTCTCTTTATAAACAGCCTATGGCTTTACTATAACTGTGTTTTAAAAGGACGGTTACTTCACCCAAACATTCCCTGATGCATAAGTAGATTTCACTAGGTCAGAGAAGTGGGAAACGATTTGGGGAAACCACTCTCCATATAAGAATCGGACAGATGACAGATATTGCCATCCCTCCATGCCAACTAAAAACAGATAGGACCCAAAGAAGATATACAAATGGCCAAGAAGCAAATGAAAAGCACTGGAGAAATGCAAATCAAAAGGATGAGATAGCACTTCATATCTCCTAGGATGGCTAAGATCAAAAAGACAGACAGTAAGTGTTGCTGTGGATGTGAAGAAATGGATCATTCGTATACACCTGGTGGGGGTGTAAAATAGGGCAGCTATTTTGAAGAACAGTCTTACTGATGCCCCTCAGATGGTTAAACATAGAGTTACCATATGATCCAGCAATTCCACTCCTAGCTATACACCCAAGAGAGTTGAAATTTTTGTCCATACAAAAATTTGTACATGAATGTTCTTAACAGTATTATTCATAATGGCCAAAAAAGTAGAAACCCAAATGCCCATTAACTGATGAATAAGTAAACAAAATGTGGTATATCCATATAATGGAATTATTATTCAGAAATAAAAGAAATGAAGTATTGATACATGCTACAACATGAACCTTGAAAACATGAAATGAAAGACGTCAGTCACAAATGACCACATATTATATGATTCTCTTGATATAAAATGTCCAGTATAAGCAGATCTATGGAGACAGAAGACAGATTAGTGGTTGCCTATGGCTAGGGCACTAAGTAGGGTAGAATTGGGCAGTGACAGCTAAGGAGTACAGGGTTCTTTGGTGGCTAAAAGAAATGTTGATTATAGTGATGAATGCACAACTGTGAAATACTGAAAACCACTGGATTGCACACTTTAAACAGGTAAATTGTATAATATCTGAATCATATCTTGACAAAGCTGTTTAAGAAACCGATAGGCCATATCAGGGGCGCACCTATAAAACACTGAATTTCTCCTGAAGGCATTCTATCCTCAACACAATGATCTCTCCACAACATACCAACTTCCGATACAGTGAATTTCCAAAAGCATTCCCGGCACTGTATATGTGAAAGGGCGTACAGAAGAGAGTGTAAGATGATTTCTTCAACCAGGGCCGGTTACTCTGCTTTATATTTACAGAGCACTTAAGGAAACCTTTTGTCTGGTCAATAACTTTGGCTCATTCATTTTTTTAGACAAGATCTGGGCCTGAGAGCTGAGTATTCTATCCCAATTCATTCTAAGGAATTAATTTTGCAGATCTCTTCCCACAAAATTTCCATCTCTGCTTTAACCACAAGGCTTTCAAAAAAAAAAAACAAGAAAAAAAATTTTTGTAGAAAAAGTCAGAGGAGGGGTGGAAAGAAATTATTAACAGAGAATCTGAAATTTTATTCAAATCACAGAATTTTCTCTATTTAGGTCATTCTGGAAGATTTACACTTTGAATGCCAATTGTATTGTAAATTTTAAGAAAAACATTACTTAAATAGTGCTAGGCACATCTTCAACAGTGGCACATGGACCTAATTCCTGCTACATGCCTGACACTGAACAAAGAATTCAGCCACATGGTCTCTTCTAAACAACTAAAACTGAAGTTTTGTAGGTGACTTCACTCATGTCTGCTCTTCTCTGACGTTGTTTCAAGTACACAAGATTTCCACAGAAACCCGTGCTTGTGTGTGGGCCCACGGAAAAACTGAAACCCACACTAACATCAGGGGAGTGGGACTGATAAACCCTGGGGATTGGAGATGAGTAACCCACAACTTCAAATACCTCCTTAGACCAGTAGCTTTCAAAGTACTGTCACCATGAATTATATGAAGAAACTAATTTTAAGTCACGATACTGTAAATCTGTAGAAGAGTATTTCCCCCAAAATATGTACCCTTACTGGTTACACTATTTTATTTTCTACTCCAGCCTCTCCCGTCTACTCTAGTTCATTGAAAGGAAGGAAAGAAGGGAGGGAGGAAGGGAGCTGGTCACAGCCCACTGAACTGTTCTCAGGACCGCTGTGGTCCATGGCCTACAGTTTGAAAAACAATACATGTGCCAGTTACTAAGTAGACTCTGTCAACACTTGGAATTCACCAGTCTCGCCACATATCTCATTACCTACAAGCAGCTGGCCCAATAGAAGACAGGAATGGCGTACTAAAGACAACAGCTGTAAGACAACATTCTGAAAGGATGGAGTTCTAGTTCATACAATATAGTATATGCTTTGAATCAGCTGCCTCTCCCAAAGTCAGAGGATATTGGCTTTGAATCAAGGGGCAGAAGAGGAGTGGCTCCTCTCCCACCACCCTAATAACACATTCAAAGAACTTTTGTTTCCAGTCCTTGCTGGTATGGAGGCCCGGTTTTAAGGGGAAGAATGGTCCCTTTAAAGGGAGACAACATTTGTACAGTGAATCCAAAGGTGAGACTGCCACCAGGCCATGCTCACTTCCTCAAACCGCTGAACCAAGAGGCAAATGAAGAGGATACTCTACCAGCTGGAGTAAGAGGAAATAGGGTTGTTGCTTCCAAAAGGGTCAGGAAGGAGTATAGCTAGAATTGAGGGTGGATTCTTCAGAGCATCAGTTAGTGCTCTATCCCAGAGAGTAAAAGTGCAAGCAATCCCAAGAAAGGCAAGACCACTGAAAATTCAGACCTTCAGGCGAAGAAGGCTAATCAGTCGAGGTCCTGCCTGAGGTAAAGGAAATGAGTTATGAGTAATAGGAGGATAAAGACATAAACATCAAGTACGTGTGTGTGTGTGTGTGTGTGTGTGTGTGTGTGTGTGTGTGTGTACACACCAATTTCTACTCCTTCCTCTTGTATTATTTTAAACAAACATTGTTGTTGAAACTTAACTCTATGATTTAGATTCTGGGTAGCATATATCCATGCAACACTGCAACTGAATTTAAGGATTAATTAACAAGCCCAGAGATGAATAATGTGTGTCTATTTCAAGATGGCTACAATAACTAATGAGACTGTGACTCCTTGTTTTGGGGAGTCAGCAGTGAGAACACCTTCCTTTGCATGAAGAGTATCTGTCTTCTGTTAGGTTGAACCATAGTCATTGTTGTTGCATGGAAGTTCAAATATGTGTGGAAGGTAGGTCTGCATGCTGAGTAGTCAAAGGGGAGGACCGTGCCAGTTAAGTTATTGTCCCGTCCCCCCCCCCCCCCCCCCCATCCTTTACACACTCAGTTCAGAGAGTGAAGGTTAGTTAGGTCTGGCACTCTGAAAACCACATTGTGTTACCAGCTGGCTCTCCGCTTAGGCTCCCCACAAGGGCACCAAAGGTAGACCGAGAGGCTGAGGCAGGAGGAGGAGCTTGCTCGTTGGTGCCTGCTTCCTCCGGCTTTGGTTCCTCATTTCACCCAGCAAGACTTCTTCACCCTGGCAGTAGCAGAGCCTTCCTGTGCAGCATCTGAATCAGGCTTGCAGTTTTTCCAGCACTTACAAAACCATCCTCCCTGCACCCCTCAGAAACACCACCAGCCACCCAGCATCCACTCCTCACACTCCTCAGAGGTCTGCGTTTCAGCTCCGTGGGGCCCCTCCTCTAAGTTTCTAAGATTTAATAACACAATCTCATCCCTCAGTCCAGCCAGCCCCAGGGCTGCTGGCTGCTTCCTGCAGCTACTGCTTCTATAACATGTTAATGTTCTCTTCTTATCTTTTCAGTTCCCTATTTAAATTCATACCTAATACCAACTCTTTATATTTAACTCTATTAAAATAAGTGGTGTGATTTCAGTTTCCTGGCTGGAACCTGACTGCTATACAAGCTTCTAAACAGTTCCAAAAGACTAGGATCACCAAATAATAAGAATGGCCAATAAGCACATAACAAGATGCTCAAGATCATTAGGGAAATGCAAGTTAAAACTTCAGTAACATCCACTGCACACCTATTAGGATGGCTAAAATTTTAGGATGTGGAGTAGCTGGAACCCTCATACATTGCTCATAGAGCCACTTTGGGAAACAGTTTAACAGAGCCTAAAAATGTTAAACAAAGTTACTATATAACACAGCAAACCCACTTCTAGGTATCCACCTAAGAAAAATGAAAGCACACGTATAAAAATATTCACAACAACATTATTCATGATAAACCAAAACATGGTAAGTTATCAACTGGTGAAGAGAAAAATAAAATGTGCATTATTTATGAGGGTTGGGGAACGTCCGGCCTGCAGGCCATACTAGGCCCATGAAATCATTTGGTCTGGCCCCACCAAGGCATTCGGGGTGAATTAATTGTTTGACCAAATATAGCACGCTAATTTTTAAGTTGATAATTTTGTATGGTCCACGAATGATGTTATAAATATCCAAATGTCCCTTGGCAGAAAAAAGGTTCCCCACCCCTGTTCTAGACAATGCAATGGATTACTATTTGGCAATAAAAGGGAATAAAGTACTGATACATGCTACATCATTGATGAACCTCAAAAATATTAAGCTAAATGAAAGGAGCCAGACACAAGGCTACACACTTACTTATTCCACTTACATAAAATATTCAAAAAAGGCAAATCTATAGAGAGAGAAAGTAGATTATTGGTTGCCTGGAGCTGTGGATGGGAACCAAGAGTAAATGCAAATAGGCATGAGATTTCTTTTGGAGGAGATTGAAATGTTCTAAATTTAGATCACTGTGATGATTGCACAGGTCTGCAAATTGACTAAAACTCACTGAATTGTACATTTAAATTTTAGAGTGAATTTTATGACATGTAAATTATTCCTCCATAAAGCTGTGAAACAAAAGAATAGGAAAAACATTTGAAGAAAATCTAGTGTCAGAGGCAAATGAAATAAATCATGATAAGAAACCACAATGCACTGATAAGTAAAATGAAATGTTTGTGTCTGGACATACATATAATTTCATGTGATAAATACAGCATGCTTAAAACTAAACGCTTTCAGTAAATGAAATGTCTTTCTTTCAAGTGCTTAAGAACAGGTCTGGAATGAGGCATTAAAGAAATGCCCAGCTTGAATGAAAGATGGTTTGATTGCTTCAAAACGTAATCAATGGGATAACACCAGCATTCAGATCTAGCTAATGTCAATAAAGAGGAAGATACTGTTTTAAAGTTGAGAAAATTCTCTCATTTGAAAGGACAGGCTTTCTTGCCCCTAAGGAATGACTCTTAGCAATGACAGTGAGGTTGACAAGGAAGACAGACTGATGATGCCTCATTACAAAACAGGAAGACTGTCTGTCCGTAGGCATCAAATGTTGTTATCACTGAAATTGTGCTTGACTTTGAAAATAAACTTGAACTCAGATACCATTACAATGTGAAAGCAAGGGATCTCTAAAGATGGAAACACTCGCTTCACTAGAGAAACCGTTCAGACAGGCAAATACTTTTTTAATGAATGGCTCAGATTTTGAACTCATTTGTTGATTCCTAGATGATGAAAAATGTCCATATAATATATCCAAAGTTCATATTTTATTCACATTTTACATTCATATTTTAAGATGACTCCCCCCAAAATCCATGTAAAAGATCTCAAAAAGGAATACATTGATAACATAGATTTTATAAAAAATATTTTGTTTTTTGTAATTAATGTTTTAAAAAGCAAGTATTTATTATGACTTTTAAAAAATAATCTTTGGTAATTTTATGGGATAAAATTATTTTCTGTAATAAAATCCAAATATGTAACACTGTGCCTAAGGGAAATACATGCTGAATTTAAGAGATATCTCTTTAACTGTTATCTAGTAACTAGTAACGAGACATGGGTCACCTAATCAATCCCATTACAGACGACAAGCCCGAGGCTCAGCTAACTAACTTGACCAAAGTCAACTGCCTGGTATGTGAGATATGAACCAGGGCTCCCTGCCTAAGTCCCTGCTCTTTCCTGCATGTCACAAATCCCGTTAACAATCACGATGATTACACAAGGAGAGGTTAAAATTTTAAAGTTTTTAGCCCTAGCCGGTTTTCCTCAGTGGATAGAGCAGTGATGGCGAACCTATGACACGCGTGTCAGAAGTGACACGCGAACTCATTTTTTTGGTTGATTTTTTTTGTTAAATGGCATTTAAAAATATATAAAATAAATATCAAAAATATAAGTCTTTGTTTTACTATGGTTGCAAATATCAAAAAATTTCTATATGTGACACGGCACCAGAGTTAAGTTAGGGTTTTTCAAAATGCTGACACGCCGAGCTCAAAAGGTTCGCCATCACTGGGATAGAGCGTTGGCCTGTGGACTGACGGGTCCCAGGTTCAATTCCTGGTCAAGGGCATGTACCTTAGTTGTAGGCTTAATCCCCAGCCCCTGTTGGGACCAGTGAGGGAGGCAACCAATAAATGTGTCTCTCTCTCTCCCCCTCCCTTCCACTCCCTAAAAATCAATGGAAAAAGTATCCTGAGGTGAGGATAACAACACCAAAAATTATAAAGTTTTTATACATGTAAAATTCTGAGGGAGAACATGAACTTCTAGGTCTTTATTTAGTTACATTAGTTCATTTAAACAGAGCTGGTCCTCTATTTGAGAAACCTAAGGCTGGGGCTATGTCCTTTCATCAACTGAAAGGGGAGGTATACACCCCAGAGCCAGAGAGCATCAAAGAATATCCTCAGTAAGTAGCCAGCTGTCACTTTTATTATCCCAGACCTCCAACAAAACTTCTAAAGCAGCAAAGATGTTCATGTAAAGCATAAAGTCTCTGTATGAAGGGTCTCCTTCATTTTCTACTCAGAGCACAAATTCCTCACTTCCACAGCAGGTGAGGAATTGTTTTTTCTGTTCGTGATGAGAACCACAGGGAATTCCGGGACTGATGCCACAGTTACCTGCTTAAAACACTCCCTCAACAAACCTGTGATGTGAGGAAGAGATTAGAATCCTCCAACTTCCACAAATGAACAACCTCAAGGCCACTCTGAGAAGACATGCTTCTTAATTTCATAATATCCAATAGCTTTACTGTACCTATTAGGTGATCAAAGAAATACCTTGATGATTGAATATTTCCTGGGGAAAATTTCTTCTTTTAACTTGTCAGAGATACCAATGTAGGTCACTAACTGGAAGTCACCGGGAGATCAGGGTTCATCCTTACGCTAAATGGCCTCAGTCCAAGAAAGTTTCTCATTCTTTAGTTTTCACACAATGCCCAGGAAAATGGCCATATATACTCAGTGTTACCTCAGTACCAATGGAGATTCAGTGGAGATTATATACCAGTGTTAAAACTGATTCCAAAATCAATTTAAACATATGAACCCCTAAGACTCCTCTATTTGGGGAAGAAAAAACTGAGGCCAGATCCTTTGCATCAACCAAAAGGGAGGTACTATAAATGTATGAACGTATATGCTATAAATTAAAGTGGGCTTGTTGTTTGGTAGCTTTTGCACTGAGGATACCAAACCTGTATAATTTTAAAGAAATTCTGCTTCCAAATACACAATCTCTTTTGTACTTGGCAATAAACAAGAATGTCAACTTATGTGAACGCCTTCATTCAGCAGATGTCTAATTATGAACAGAAATTACAAATGGTGAAATTACCCATTCCCATAGAAAGTTCAAAGCTACGTGAAAATGAAAGTTTTTAAATTTCACTTCATTAAACAGTAATAGCATATTCCAGTGGTCTAAGATATCATTGCCTTTTAGGAACAAATGTGTCAATAATTTTTAAAGAACAGTTCCTTGCTATGAAATCTAAGAATTTTAAGATATATGATGCTTTAATATTTCTGAGCACAGATAAAATATTTAAATATAACTGGCTACTTTCCTACCCATCAGGTGAGAGCTAGAACTGGGAAAGATTTTGATGATTTTTTTTAAATTTCTTACAGATCATTTAATTCAGGCGGGCCCAGTAATAGAGAAGGCAAAGACAAATGCTCCCTCTAAAACAGAAAATCTGAATATGAAAGACAGATTAGATTTACAAGAACTGGGCTGCTCTGGAAAGACCAATATGTAAAAATTCTCTAATCACCAGTGTTAGGAGTCCACATAGACTAAAATAGACTAGCCTATTTGGGAGGAAATGAAACTGCTGCCCCACTGTGTGCTCGCCAGGTGAATGACATTGCAATGGCAAATGAACTTAAATTACCTCAAAGATCCTGTTGGGTCCTATGATTTGATGGGTTCTCCACTCTATAGATTACTGGCTGTGAGTGTACTTTCAGTGAGACAAAAAGGGAGCTAGGGTGTCTTTGGGAGATGAAGGGATGGTCAGGAAGTCCCAATATACCTAACATGTATGAGGTGCATCTCACATATCACCTAGTACATAGTCATACTGCTCAGTTACATATGAGGACACTGAGGCTCAAAGATGACATGACCATCTGACTATGTGAGTGTCTGAACTAGAACATCTACACCCCTCACCCCTAGACTTGCAGATGAGAACTCTTTCTACTCTACCATGATGCTTCTCTGTCAGGCCCCCAAAGAACCTCATATATTCCTTATACAGAGAAGTACCAAGTAAAAGAAAAAATTATATTTACTGAGGGAAAGACCCACAGATCAAAATGCCTGACCAACATCAGGGGTTCTGCAATATGGCTCTAATGTGAAGATCACATCTTTTCTTCCCACTTCTTATCATGAAATATATTCAAAGCATGTGCTCCATCTAGTGGATTAATGGAAGATCCTCAGGATTAGGGAAATGCACATTTATAAACCCTGAAGCATGCATTTGCTATACCATACCTCTACCCAAAATAGCTAAAAAGGAGATTATAAAGATTACAAACTTTCAAGAGTCGAGGATGAATTCATTCTAACTGATTAAAACTGTACTCTAAATTTGTTTTCTCTCCCTTGTTCTCGTGTTTCTCCAACATCGTACAGGGTCAGTGAGGTAGCTCACTTCACAAGTAATCAAAGAAGGAGGTCTCAGGTGGCATATACCCAGCAGGTCTAACTCAGACCTGACTTGGAAGCTCACAAAGATTCTATAGCCCCTTGATATTACTCCAGTTACTAATCTTCATCTTGAATCCAAGAGTAGATCTTCCTCTCAAAGAAAAGAACATGAGGTAGTGAGAAAAAAAACTAGGTTCAGAAGTTAGCCAACATTCCTGGTCCTGACAAGTTTCTGAATGTTGCAACCTTGAGTAAGTCATTGAACTTCTGCCCCGGTTCCTCCTGTGTATAACATGGATGATGGTATGCCCCAGTGGAGTCCTGAGAGAATGAAGAGGGATGGCCCATGAGGAGCACTTCACACTCTTCCTGGAGGACCAGAGCACTCAATGAATGGCAGAGACACACAGATAGATCTAAGTAGGCTCACTCCTCCAGTTTTTAGGCCCTTTCTCTCCTTTTCTTTACCTCCAAATTTCTATTTTAAAAAGGTAATACAAATGGCAAGCTAAGTTGCTGGAAGACAGGGAGATACATAACAATGAGGAACAGTCAAGAAACTGTCTCTTATTCAGTGTGACCAAAACATACGTGATAAAGGTAGATGCTGAGTTGGGGTGAAACAAGAAGGTGGGTCCTTGTATACCATATTAATGTGCTTGGATTTCACCCAACAATCCATGGGGATCCACCAGATTATCTTTTCATGACCCCAATCTGTCACATTCACACACTGCTCTCAAACTCTGACAACCTATGTCCTAAAGAATAAGGTAAAATGTTCTTAATAAGGTGGATTTCTATCTTATGACTCAGCTTCACAAGGTGTATGTCAACTTTCCTATACAGGTTCACCCAAGACTTATGTTGTAAGTGCTGAAAAAAGATCAAATTCAATAACACCAATTACGAATCTTTTGTTGCATCATCACTCTCAAACTTTCAGTTTTGAATGAACATTTAATATTAGCAGTAAAACCCTCAACTCCAATTAAACTTTTAACTGTAACATAAAAAATACGAATGAACACTGTCAGGAACTGTTGGTTGCCTCCCTGGCTCCAATACCTATCCTCCTCTTTCAATATAATAATAGAAGTATTCATGAGCTTATGACCATCCAGCCAAAGATTACGTTTCTAAGCCTCTCCTGCTTTGGGATGTAGGCAGAAGTGATGTGTGCAACTTTAAAGTCATGCACTCAATGAGAAAGAGAATACCATCCTCTCACCATCTCCTCTTCCTGCTAAACAGAATATAGACAAGTCAGCTGAAGCTGTAGTACCAATGATCTAAAACTACAAAGAAGAAAGATTATGTGGAAAATGGCAGAACAACAAGATAGAAGGAACCTGGGTCCCAAAATAGTAGTCATCAATTTAGCCCGGGCTGTATAGATTTGGACTATTAGGTAAGAGAGAACTTAACTTCCATCCTTTGTAAGCCACTGCTTTTTAGTCTTTGTAAAAGTCAAATCCTAACTAATATTGAAACAACTACAACCTGAAAACAAAGATTTTGCCCATTCAACAAATATTTATTGGGAACCTACTATGTGCATGTGCTAAGCATAGTATAGACTCTAGAAATACAAATGAGAATAAGATTCAGTTCCTGCACTCTAAGAGCTCACACTCTGATGGGCATTTTAAGACTTCGGACTAACGTATTTTAAAAAATAAGATAATGTGAATGTACTTAATGCCACTGAACTACACATTTGAACAATGTTTAAACAGTAAACTTTATGTTATGTATAGTTTACAATAAAAATAATGCCAAAAGAAAAATCCAGAAAAAAACAAATTTTAACTCAGTGACTTAAGATTTTTAAATTATATATCTGATAAAGGACTTGTATCTAGATATATAAAGAACTTTTGAAACTCAATGATAATAAAAATCAATTAATAAACAATTTAAGTAAACAAAAGATATATAAAATATAGTACATGAAAAGATGTTCAACATCATTAGTAATCAGCAGATTTTATTTTAAAACTCAACAAGCTACACATCTACCTCTACACATTTACTACAATGGCTAAAATTAAAGACTGACCATAGCAAGTGCTGACAGAGATGCGGAGCAAAGGAACTCTAATATACTCTGATAATGCTGTTAGTGGAAATATCAAATGGTATAACCACCTTGGAAAACAGTCTGGAAGTTTCTTAAAAAGTAAAACATTCAACAAACATATGACCCAACCATTCTACTGTTAGAAAAATTAAAATATGCACCCATACAAAAACTAATACACAATATTCTTGGCAACTTTATCTGTAATAACCAAAAACTAGAAACAACCCAAATGTACAAGTAAATTGATTGACTGATTGATAAATTTTAGTATATCCATATAATCAAATACTATTCATCAATAAAAAGGATTGAACTACTGAAAAATAAAACATAAGTAAATCTTGAAATAATTATGCTGAATGAAGTGACATCAAAAATAGTTTGTAACATCTGACAGCATTTTTATAAAAACTAATTTATAGAAACAGAAAGCAGATCTGTGATTACCTAGAAATGAGAAAGAAAGAAGAGGAATGGATTACAAAAAAGCACAAGGAGACTTTGGGGTGATGGAAATGTGTACTATCTTGAATATGATGATGGTTTTGTAGATGTCAAAAGTTATCATATTTTACATTTTAAGTGTGTGTGTAGTCTAATGAATGTCAATTATCCTCAATAAAGCTATTTAAAGAAAAGGTCTTTATGGTAGCATTTTCATACAGACACAAATGTACATTCTCTTGTCTTAGCTTGGGGCCAATATAATTCAGATTCTGCTCTGAGTTATCAAAATGCCTTATTATTACTAATTACTAAGCTGAAAAGCTGACATTATGCCATTTTTAATTAAAAATAAAACTAGCTTCTGAAAAAAAATGGCAGAAGAACATGCATTTCACACTGTCCATTGAAAGTAAGAGAATTTCAGTTTTTCCCCATACCATTTTTGGCTTCTCCCATGGGAAAGTACATTTACACTCAGTGTGTGCACATGTATATTCTTCAAAGGTGGGTTAAGAAAGAAAAGGATAAGTAGTGAAGATATTGCCCATCAGGAGACCAAGATGGCGGCATAGGTAAACACCGCAGACTGCTGCCGCAAACAACCACTTCAAAAATACAACTAAAAGACGGAACGGACATCACCCAGAACCGCAGGAAGGCTGGCTGAGGAGAGACTCTTCAACTAGAAGGAAAAATAACAGCACACCGAGGCTCAGAGGAGGCGCAGTGTGGAAAAAACTCAGGTGCGGAGGTGCGCGCGCAAAGCGGGCTGGTGGCTGAGAGCGCGGTTGTCGTTTTCGGTCAGGGGGGAGTCTCAGACTCTGAGCTCCAGATACGGGCGAATCGCTGGGGACTCGGACCCAAACGGGAGAAGCGGGAGTGTCTGGCATCAGTTGGAAGGCAGCTTTCCCTCCGAGGTTTGCAGCGGTTCCGGGGGTTCTGAGAAGCAGAGCCTCTGGGAACGGGACTGAGAGGGGCCATTACCGCTCCCTCCGCCCGCCCTGTTGAGCCCGCCCCGCCCAAGCCCTGCGCAGAGCCATTTGCCAGATCGCCTCAGGCAAAGGCTAGATTAGCACCTCCCCAGAGGACAGAAGTTTTCCGCGGCAGACACAGCTGATTCACACAGCCAGTCGGCCTGGTGGTCAAATCCCTCTAGTATTAACTACAACAATCAAGGCTCAACTAGAACAAGACTGCGCACAAAGACCACTAGGGGGTGCACCAAGAAAGCATAAAAAATGCGGAGACAAAAAAACATGACAGAAATGGAGGATATAGAGCTAAAAAACGCAATTTTGAGGGCTTGCAATAAACTTCTGGAGAGCCTCACGAAAACTAATGAGACCCTCGATGCTATGATAAAGAAACTAGAAATTAAGCATACACGCTCTGAAATAAAGAATATTACACCCAATAGCAGACCAGAGGAGCGCAAGAATCAAGCCAAAGATTTGAAATGCGAAGAAGCAAAAAACACCCAACCGGAAAAGCAAAATGAAAAAAGAATCCGAAAATACGAAGATAGTGTAAGGAGCCTCTGGGACAGCTTCAAGCGTACCAACATCAGAATAATAGGGGTGCCAGAAGATGAGAGACAGCAAGATATTGAAAACCTATTTGAAGAAATAATGGCAGAAAACTTCCCCCACCTGGTGAAAGAAATGGACTTACAGGTCCAAGAAGCGCAGAGAACCCCAAACAAAAGGAATCCAAAGAGGACCACACCAAGACACATCATAATTAAAATGCCAAGAGCAAAAGACAAAGAGAGAATCTTAAAAGCAGCAAGAGAAAGAAACTCAGTTACCTACAAGGGAATACCCATACGACTGTCAGCTGATTTCTCAACAGAAACTTGGCAGGCCAGAAGGGAATGGCAAGAAATATTCAAAGTGCTGAATACCAAGAACCTACAACCAAGAATACTTTATCCAGCAAAGCTATCATTCAGAATTGAAGGTCAGATAAAGAGCTTCACAGATAAGGAAAAGCTAAAGGAGTTCATCACCACTAAACCAGTATTATACGAAATGCTGAAAGGTATCCTTTAAGAAGAGGAAGAAGAAAAAGGTAAAGATACAAATTGTGAACAACAAACATGCATCTATCAACAAGTGAATCTAAGAACCAAGTGAATAAATAATCTGATGTACAGAATGAACTGGTGATTATAATGAATCAGGGACATAGAAAGGGAATGGACTGACTATTCTTGGGGGGGAAAGGGGAATGGGAGATGCGGGAAGAAACTGGACAAAAATCGTGCACCTATGGATGAGGACAGTGGGTGGGGAGTGAGGGCGGAGGGTGGGGCGGGAACTGGGAGGAGGGGAGTTATGAGGGGGAACAGTTTTTCCCCATACCATTTTTGGCTTCTCCCATGGGAAAGTACATTTACACTCAGTGTGTGCACATGTATATTCTTCAAAGGTGGGTTAAGAAAGAAAAGGATAAGCAGTACCTTGGAGTTATCAAGCATTAGTAGATGAACCAAAGTTCTCCTAATTCCACTAGGAGAATTTCTCAAAACAATGAAAAACTCATAAATATGTGATATCTATTGGCTATCTAGAAAGCTATACACATTTGGTGCTTGACAATTATTGTTCCACATCATCCTCTGAATAACTGTAAAACATGAAAATAGTAATTTAACTTTATAATCTACTTGATTTATATTTACTTCCTCAGAGAGTTTCTAAATAAAAATCTGTGCTATTGCTTTTGCTATACCCAGCATGAAGTACAAAAACTTTTCAGGAAACATCTTTTATAAATTAATTTTTATTGCATTATTTTAAAAACAACATTTGCTTGGGCAATAGATCCAGTAAATAAAACACTTTACTTTTTGAAGTTAAAAAAATGTATTGTTTTGTACACATAATAATTATGTTAATAAAGTGTCCAATAAATAAGACAGGATCTTAAAAGTCTTAACATTCCAGCTCACAAAATAAACCCTATAATTTATGGGTGTTAAAATGGCTCTACAACCTAACTTTTAAATGACACTATTGTCAACCATGACTCATGGGAAGAAAAAAATGTTTTTTATTTCTTAACACTTGGGAGTTGTTTTATTCTTAACTACTAAAATAGAATAGAACCTCATTCTCTCAAATGAAAATGTGGGGAAATGTTACAAAGAAGAAAACTTGGTAGAAAGTCATACATGTAATACTTTAATTGAATATTATTAATAATAAAGCATAATGGCTATTCGCTACAAAATGATGCTATTCTTTCAACAAGCATTATGCTTGGTGTAGGAAATACAGTGAAGAAGAAGTAATTCAATCCCACAAGGGCCTCTGTCTAGTAGCTTTCTACACAACATGGGAAGACCAGCCCATTCTTGGTAACAGACTCTGTTTCCTCCTCCATATTTGCTCAATCATCAGCACAGCAACACCTTCAAGGAGGCCAAGTCCCATTATACTGCTTTAATTATAAATTCTGCCTGGACTGCCTAATGGGAGTTATATTTTTTGGATAATACTGAGAGGGTGCTCAAAATCCAGAGGGGCTCTGGAGTCAGACAGCCCTAGTTTGAGGAGTTCCAGCTCCACTCCTTACTGAACAAGTTACTTAACCTCTCTAAGGTTGTTTCCCCATCTGTTAAAGGGGATAGTAACAGTACCTACCTTAGCACAGTAAGTACTTCATAAATGCTAGCTATCACTATACAGTTCTTTTTATATCACGCTCAGCAGGAGGGACATCTACAAATATTGCTGAGACCTGAGTGGATACAGAAAAAACTTGACATTGATTCTCTAAGAAGCCCAAGATAACATAGTTAGAAATAAATAAATTTTAGAAAACTATGTGCACAGTGATTGTGTAAATCGGGGGTGAGGAACCATTTTTCTGCCAAGGGCCATTTGGATATTGATAACATTTCTCGCGGGCCATACAAAATTATCAACTTAACAATTAGCCTGCTATTATTAGGTCAAACATGTAATTAACTCACCCCTAATGCCTTGGCAGGGCCAGACCAAAAGATTTATTGGGCCATATAAGGCCCACGGGCTGACGTTCCTCACCCCTGATGTAAATAAAGCATTCTACTTCAAAATTCAATCCAACTATTTAACCAGAGATTTAGTGGCAGCATAAAATATTCATGAATCTCCAGAATTGAAGTACTCATTCACCAAACATGTATGGTGCTCCAGACAGGAGGGAGAGGAGACACAGAAGGAAGACCTGCTACCCTCCTAAAGGAGACGGGGAGATTAGGGGGAGGGAGAGAACAGGGAGGTCACAACTCACAATAGAATGTACTGACCAACCCTTTTCTGCCTTGCTGATCCACCCACAATCCCCAAAGCATTCCTACGTGAGAAGATCCTCCCTGTGTCAGCCGCGTAACAAAAGATGGCTTTATGACTTTAAAGCAAACGACAATGAAAACTGGTTTGGTAGTCCACACAAATGTTTGGGGGTTGGTTTCCCTGTTCCCAGGCATTCTACTCACACCCAAGGTGGTTCCTGCAGAACCCTTTGTCCAGAGGCGTCCAAGAGCTATCAAGTAACCGTGGGGTTACTGGGTGTGAGGGGCTATATTAGTCTGCTCTGGCTGCCATAACAAAGTACCACAGGCTGGGTGGCTTACACAACAGAAATATATTACTGCTTCACAATTCTAGAGATCAAGGTGTTGGCAGGGTTGGTTTCTTCTTCCTGTCTCCACATGGTCTTCCCTCTGTGTGTGTCTGTGTCCTGATCTCTTCATATAAAGATACCAGTCATGTTAGATTAGGGCCCACCCCAATTATCTCATTTTAACTTAGTTACTTCTTTTAAGACCCTAACTCCAAATACCATCACATCCTGAGGTATTGGTTAGGACTTCAACATACAAATTGGGGGTTGGGGGAGGAGCAGCTCAGAAGGACTGAGCATCTACAGCCAGAGCCTCTTTGAAGGGGTACAGGGAGGCATGAAGATGTTCAAGCAGGACAGCAGGTGAGAATGCGCTCCTTTCTCCTACTCTGCTGGAGGAAGACATGTTCTGCTGGATGGTATGTTGTTTTGTTTTTTAAATATGTCTTTATTGATTTCTAGAGAGAGTGGAAGAGAGAGAGAGAAGGGGGAGAGATAGAGACATTGATCGGTTGCCCGCCACGCACCCACTGGGGATGAGCCCACAACCCGGACACGTGCATGACCAGGAATCAAACCAGTGACCTCCTGTGCAGAGGTCAATGCTCAACCACTGAGCTACACCGGCTGGGCTCCTCTGTATGTTTTAAATGTTCTACCATAAGCTAAGAATGAACTACCTTGACGTCTAAAAGTACCATTCCCCTCAGAGTTAGGCACCTAGTGCAGACCATGGGGTGACCCTGGTACACTTGCTAGTCATCAGGATACAGATGGAGATTATACTGAGTTGAATGATAGCCCCCAAATGATATGTTCATGTACCAACCTCCAAAACCTGTGAAGAAGGGTCTCTTCAGATATTAAAACAGCGGTTCTCAACCTGTGGGTTGCGACCCCTTTGGGGGTCGAACGACCCTTTCACGGGGGTCGCCTAAGACCATCGGAAAACACATATATAATTACATATTGTTTTTGTGATTAATCACTCTGCTTTAATTATGTTCAATTTATAACAATGAAAATACATCCTGCATATCAGATATTTACATGACGATTCATAACAGTAGCAAAATTACAGTTATGAAGTAGCAACGAAAATAATTTTATGGTTGGGGGTCACCACAACATGAGGAACTGTATTAAAGGGTTGCGGCATTAGGAAGGTTGAGAACCACTGTGTTAAAAGGATCTTGCAATCAGATCATCCTGGGCAAGTGGACCTGAAATCCAAAGACAAGTGACCTTAGAAGAGACAGAAGAAGAGAAGACCAGACCCGGAGGGGAAGGCCATGTGAAGGCAGAGGCAGAGATCGGAGTGATACAAGCTGAGGACACCTGGAGCCAGCAGACGCTGGAGGAGCCTTCAGAAGGAGAACGGCCCTGTCAGATTTCAGACTCTGGCCTCCAGAACTGTGAGTGAATATGCTGTTTTAAGCCACCAAGTTGGGAATAATTTGTCATGGCAGCCCTAGGAAACAAATACAGAGACCAATATTATTAATACAAGAAAATGTAGAGAATTTTCTGGTGGCCTTCTATTGACAGCCTACGGCTAGGCAAATTTATTTCTGTTGTAGCCAATGATTCTAACATACTGCAAGGTGGGTATTATCTCTGTTCTGCAAATAGTCCCTGATGCACCAAAAGTTAACTTGCTTGAGATCGTGCAGCAGCATATAGCGGAGCAGCATTGCACGCCCCTGAATCCACTAAAGGTGGTCTTTTTCCTATACTTCCATGCCTTCCATCAAAAAAATGTGTTTAAGTTTGCTGCACTGCCCAGCCTCCTCCTCCTGTCCAACAGCTACCCCCCACCCCCGCCCCCCGCACCATCCTAGAGGGCAGAGTGATGCTTCCCAGACTTTTAGATTCCCTGTCAAACAAGGAAGCAACCTGGACATGTTTAAAGTTGGATTGAAATATGTTAACACCAATGAGTTACTACTCCCCAAGCATTTACATTTTTACATTTTTAGATGTTTTACTTTCAACTGTGGAACTAAAAGATTTGTCGCCATTACATAAATGGGTCAAAGACTACTTCCGTACATTGGCCTCTCAGTACTTTATTTCTTCCCTATAGGCTGAGAGTGGTTAGCTCGAAAGCCCGCCAGTACCAAACACAAAGTGTTACACATCCAATTATTTCTAAAATGACACAAACAAGCATATTTTTAGGCATTTAGCCTGCTTTACATAGCCTGTGAACCTCACCTGACATTGATAAGATAGGGTCTTATTGATAGAAGGCCCTAGGCCAGTGGTTCTCAACCTTCCTAATGCCGCGACCCTTTAATACAGTTCCTCATGTTGTGGTGACCCCCAATTTCATTGTTACAAATTGAACATAATTAAAGCATAGTGATTAATCACAAAAACAATATGTAATTATATATGTGTTTTCCGATGGTCTTAGGCGACCCCTGTGAAAGGGTCATTTGACCCCCAAAGGGGTCGCGACCCACAGGTTGAGAACCGCTGCCCTAGGCCTTCAGAGTTCACCTAGACACGAGCCCTCTCCAGTCTCCCTGACCCAGGAAGTCCCCTGCCCTCCTCCCCTCTGAATGGAGGTCCATTCACTGTAAGCCTCCGGCTGGCCTTATACAACCCTTCTATACACCATCTAATAAAACTTGTGTTACTCTGATCTCTTGTGGTTGTCCTTTTTCCTTTGATCAGCTCCAAATCTCTCGAGCCCCCTACATCACACCAACAGGACTTAAAAGCAAAAGAAAGAAATGGAAGAAATCATCCTGTCTTTTCCTTGCCTTGGAAATAGAACTTTCCTTAGAGCTGGCCCCGAAGACAACCCACCCTCAGTTGCAGGCACCTGGGATGTGTGTCTTGGGGGACATACACCCATCCCTGTGCCCCACACCTCTGAGGGGCCTCCCTCACCCAGCAATCCTGGACAAGCCTCTTTCCCCATGCACAGAAGGCTCATCTGGCCTATTTCTCTAGTCTTGTGTCCTGGGGTATCTACCCCTCTAGTTTCACATCACTTACAACATGATACTCAGGAGCATGGGACTCAAGGACTCTACAGGTTCATGGAAGAGAGAGGTAGGCAGCCAGTCGGGTGCACAAACCGGACCCAAGAACAAAGTGAGAGAGACAAGGTGTAGCTGCCAGGGTCTGTCTCTATTCCTAATCCACTATGGGGTAAGGAGGGAAGCTGAGGACACCCCAGAGAGAACTGGGGTTTCAAGTAGGCAGTGTAATAATGGAGAACTGACTCCTTTACCAGAGCCCCACACTTAGCTCAGCTCCCCTCTTGCCCTCCAAGACCACACACGGCAAACTGGTGTTTGCTCCCCTTTGCCCCCCACCAGCCTCCGTATGTTTCATTATTGTAGCTGGGACAGCACTGGTATGGCCATCCTCCTCCACACTACCTGGGCACCAGAGGCCTCTAGTAAATGTTTGCTGAATGAATGAGTGTGAGTGTTTACAAATCATTTACACATAATTACCTATAATTCTCATTTATATGACACACTAACTTTGCTATAAAATTATCTGCTAACAATAGCTCAGGGAGGTTCAGTCATGGTTTGCTGGTCACAAAGCATGTTCAACTGCTCCAGCAACATTGCTGAACATTCATTCACAAGTGGAAAACCAGGGCTGGCCCTGACTGTTCATTGCCCTGAGTTTTAGTAAGTAAATTGATCTTAAACACAGTCACCGAGAGAAACAATTGCCCAACCTTCTTGCAATTATTTCTGTTGGAGTCACTGACTCAATAAACAAGAACCCTGCAGGCAACTCAGCCACTGGTAGTGGATCATACTCAAGTTTTGTTTCCTCAGCAGTATGCAGGATGCCTGGTATACAGTAGGGCATCAATAAGTGCTCACCCTGAGGTTTCCTGCAGCAGCAGATGCTTCCTACAGCTGATGTGTTTCAACCTCTGGAGATAACAAATGTCCCCTCACCTGGCTGAGGGCCCCTGCCAGACCCACACCACTCAGGATGGTGATGTGGTGGCAACTGGGAAGAAACAATAGATCATTAGTTATGAAAACCAGGATTGCTCCCTACTTCTTTATTTTAAAGTAATACAGAACAACTACTCACTGATGCTTTATAAAAGTGCAAACTTTGTCACAAAAAGGAGAAAAAAATAATTTGGAAATCCAAAAGCGTAGAAAAAAAGAATTGAGTTATCTTAAAAGAAACATATTTTGGGCTCCTTTAGAAATTGTTTCCATACTGACAATGGATTGAGGACAAGAGCAATCATTTTCCCCACAATACAAGTTTTTAAAACCATGGGGTAAAAGTAAAACTAAAGAATTATTGCCTGATTATACTAGTACAGGCAGCTGCTTAAATCACACATGTATGTGTTCCTTCATTTCTTTGTATGTGTTTCAGGGACAGGATGGGATTTTATCATACTGAGAGAAAAGGTGGTGGTGGTGGGGGGGGACTTCCACCCTAATTCCAGCCCATAAAAACATCACTAACCAACCATTTAGCAGCAGGCAGACCTTCTGCAAGAGATGCCTTGGGGGGAACTCCTGTTCCAACACCAGCAGAGCCACGCTGAGTGAGATGAGTGACTACTCACTTGGAAGACAGGAGGGTGGAACACTCCCCAACAGGTTCTGCTGGAATAGGCCCATGGGCTCTGAGTAGGAGGATCCTGACCTTAGGGCCACACACATTACATAACTACAGGCTCAGCGCTGGAGATTAAGAAAGGAAGTAGTTTGTTGGTTTTGAGGTTTTCAAAAGGAGGAAGGATTTTACACCCAGTGTGCTAACCCCATTGGCTCTATTCTGGAAAACAGCAATTAAAAGGTTGCCCAACTTTAAGGACCTGTCTTAGCAGCAAACACCCCATAGAACTTGCCAGGTTATTAAGATAGACTGACCTCACAAGAAAGTCAAGGGCCTGCAGAGGGGGTGGTCCTAAAGAGCCACTCTGAATCACTGCTTGTTAAATACCTTGAGTGTGTTTCATACACACCCTTGAAACCAGTTGTATTCAGAGTATAAACTTCTATACCGATTGTCTCTAACTCCATCATTTACTTTATTCCATTCTTATATTCAACTCTTGACCTCTAGCTCTCCTAAAGATGGTCCCAGAAATAGGTCATGCTTAGCTTCACACGTGCACTGATGCTACAAAATGTAGCTCTGAATGCTTCTTAAAGGGTCCTGTTCAGGTTATACTTCAGGTGAAAGTCCATCTTGAAATTTCCTCTCCCACAGGCTGAATGTGGAGAGAGAGAGAGAGAGAGAGAGAGAGAGCGAGCAAACGTTGGGTAAATCAAAGTTTAATATCTTGTATCCACAATGATTAATAGATAAAATAGTTATTTAAAATCATGCAAAGAGACACTGAAATATGTGCCATTTTTGGACTCACATATGGGGGCCAAATAAATAAAATGAACCAAGCCTATCACTAAATGTTTCTCAATGGTAAAATTTCACAAGATGATAAGCTATAATTAAAATACATTCCAGTTGACCCTGGAAGTAACATATGGCCTATTTACCCAAAAGAATTTTATATTCTTCTTTTTTTTAATCCTCACCTGAGGATACATTTTTATTCAATTTTTTTTAAGAGAGAGAGAAACATCAATCGGTTGCCTCAAGTTACGAGGTCCCACGGAGGATTGAACCCACAACCTAGATATGTGCCCTGACTGGGAATCAAACCCAGAACCTTTTGGTGGGATGACACTCCAACCAACTGAACCACCTGGCCAGGGCCTACATTCTTGATTTCCTCAGAACACACAGTCTTTCCAATTGGATCCAAGATGAATGATTGTAAAGATTCCAGATCTCCCTAGATGAGGCAGAGAGCCACCAGACTGAGAAATGCGGGGCTGGACATAAGGCCCTGCCATCCAAATACTCTGGTTTCAAATGAGCACTTCTGTTACTGTCAAGGTCCTGAAATTAGGTAAGAATTAGGGATTTCTTTTTTCAATTTTTAAACTTTTTTTTGTCTAAGAATGTCTTCTTTGTTGCATTGTTTTTCACTCCTGGGATGTTTGAAAGTAATCAAACAAAAAATTAAACATGAACTTCATAGTCAAACTTGTTCTCAGAATTGGTCGTTCTAAGAAGCATTAGCCTTCAGCAATAGCCTTTCCTGCAAAGAGTCCCTGGACACAAATTCAACATTTCGCTCCCCCTTCCTTTTCCTCGCCTATTTTGGAACTCATTGTTTTCCCGTTTAGTACTCCTCAATAACAGAGCTTCTACTGGTCAAATAAGTGGCTCTGACAAAATTTCAGCCTGGCAAGGCCCTTGTCAGTGGGAGGCACCAGGGACCACAATGGCAGCAAACGCATTAGCCAACACTGGTGCTCAGTATCAATGCTCACTGATAATATATTCCACCGGCTCCAGAAAATGTTCACATGTGTTAAAAATGATTCGCCCTTGTCCATTTCTTGGTTGACTATTTTGTTTGTTTGTTTTGTTTTTCTTGGTTCAAAGCTCTGGCAAGAGTTTCACCAAACTGATTTTGGGGAAAGAAGCAAACCTGGAGACAGCCTATGGGGTGGGGTCGGGGGTGGGGGGCGGGTTGCCCAGGACTCTAGGCTTTCCCGAATTCATTCCTCACTCCCACTGCTTAATGTTCACAACTCTGCTACTATCTGGTACCTACTTGGGAAGAGAAGATAAGGTGGAATTTTTAATATTGAGTATTTTCTGTTTATTAAAGTGACATGTACACATATCGGAAAAATATAAATATAAACAGAGGGCTTCTAATGAACAGCAAATGTAGCCTGGCTCACCCCACTCTACTCCCAGCCTTGCTCCTCAGAGGCAAATTCTTTCAAAGACTTTAGTGTTTCTCTTGGTAGTTCCCTCCATACCTCTACTACATAGATTTTCTAAATTCACTCTTCCTAAGCATTTCCAATCAGCTTTCTACTATGAGAGGTAGGACAGTACACAAACAACACTCCCATCCTCTCACAGTGTCACTATTTTTAGGTCTCTTTAGTTACCTATGTATCTTTAATTAATATACTTTATTATACTAATCCATCCCTGACAGGCAGTTTCTCATAACTTCCCACGTTGTAAAACTATCAGTACTAGAAAGTGAAAGCTGAGTCACTGGAATTTGGTTTTACTACTGATAATCAGCTGATAAATTATGTGGCTGGGAATGGAATGAAAAGGAATAGTTAATGCTTTGGTATTGTATGTGCTTCAGTAAATCTCTGCTCCCTGTTCCCAACTGGCAGTGTAATCAATGGCTATTCTTATTCAATCCATTTATTACTTAAGAAGTTTAGAGGTGAAGCCCAACTGTGAAGCAAAAATTCATAAACAGTGACCCTGAGTTCATCTGAACATGTTTACAATACCTGCCCCCTCACCTTCCAACTTCAGAGTAACTGGCTAAGGGAAGGTTACAGGTGATGGCAAAGGTTTCTCATCAGAGCAGGTGGCTTGGCCAACCCAGAGCTCCAGGAAGCTAGTGATAGCCGTAGAATAAGGACAGACTAGAAAAAGACAATCTGATTTGAGGGGGCCAGTTAAAGGCTACTTAGGAAACAGATAAATTTTTGAAGGCATGACACATACTATATGGCCAGGTAATGATTCCTAACATATAAAATTGAATTTCAATAGGAAATTATTGACCTTTCAATGTGTCAGCACTCCCTGAGACCAACAACTTCAGCATACCTAAAAATACAAGCAGCAATTACAGTATAAACAAAAACAAAAATTTTAAGCCAATATGTAAATATCCTATCTAATAATAGACAAACATGGTAATTAACCATACCTCCAACACGCTTCCCATTGGCTAATCAGGGCGATATGCAAATTAACTGCCAACCAAGATGGCGGCCGGCAGCCAGGCAGCTGAAGCAAACAGGAGGCTTGCTTGCTCCAGTGATGGAGAAAGCCAAG
>NW_005371207.1:1576484-1603482 GCF_000412655.1 Myotis brandtii
ACGGAGCCCCAACCCCCCTCATGGGCCCTGCTCTGTGCATGACAGGGGGCGGCGCCCCAAATCCCCAATCGGCCCTGCTCTGAGCCCGACCAGGGGCTGCACCTAGGGATTGGGCCTGCCCTCTGCCACCCGGGAGCGGGCCTAAGCCAGCAGGTCGTTATCTCCCGAGGGGTCCCAGACTGTGAGAGGGCACAAGTGGGGCTGAGGGACACCCTCCAACCCCACCAGTGCACAAATTTTTGTGCACCGGGCCTCTAGTATTTAAAATAACCTGTGAAGGTTTCAGAGTTAATAGAAGATATGTAGGATCCACCCGATTACATGTTGGATCCTGTCTGAAATTTCAAACAGGAGACAGCAGGCAAAAACAAATCAAAAACTGAAACACACATGGAATGTGTAGTTTATGTATATCACAAAGCAGAAGATAAAACTTCAATAATGCTTTAATTATAATCCATTACCTGCAGCTCATCTGTATTTCAGGCCTAGAGGAGCAAAGTAAACAAAACAGCTTCCCTAGGGGTAATGCACCAGTAGAAACATTTGCGAGCAGGAATATGAATCAACAACAATCGATCCTGAATGACTCACTTACTCTATTGTCCATTCAATAAACATGTCATAAGCACTCATTACGTTCCAGACACTGACAAATAAGTCCCATAAACTATTCATCTATAACCTGGAGCAGCTGCAGCCTTACCCACTCTAAGGTGCCATTGGCTCTATAATTAGATTCCACTTCATACACATGATCTCCCCAAATGCTGGTTCCCCTTTGACCCAAAGGTGCCTGACTCTCAAAATCAATGATCAAAACTTTTGAGACAGCTACCAGTATGGAAAGCCAGGCATGATAAACTCATTTCCCAAAGTGGATGTAAGGGGGATGGAGGGGCAGGTAGGAGACTCTTCCTCCAGCGCCCACCCTCACACTCAGCCCCCTCGCGCATGTTTGCCAGGATCCCTCCGTCCAGCGAGAGTGGGTGTGAGGACTACTGCCCTCTGTGTGACTTACAGCCCTCTGCACTATCACCTGAAGCACAGGGGAAAGAATGAACTTGAAAAGGCCAAAGGGAAACCTGACCCAGATTTTTTTCACTTATTTGCCAGATCAATACTTTGCTAAGAGGGAGCTGGCAATTGAAACTGTAGACCAGGGGTCCTCAAACTTTTTAAACAGGGGGCCAGTTCACTGTCCCTCAGACCGTTGGAGGGCCGGACTATAGTTTTAAAAAAAACTATGAACAAATTCCTATGCACACTGCACATATCTTATTTTGAAGTAAAAAAACAAAACGGGAACAAATACAATATTTGTATTTGCATGTGGCCCGCGGGCCGTAGTTTGAGGACCCCTGCAGTGTAGACTTTCCCAGGCTACCCTTCCCCCCTAACTTATCAGGTTCAAAGCTCAATTATTGCTTTTTAGTTCACTGATTTTCACACACTCACTATTCATGCACACCACACCTGCAACCTTTTTCAAAGTCCCTAAAGACAGAGCCCAAGGATACACATCTCATTCAGGGATTGGGGCCAAGGGCCTGCGGACATTTCATCCTCCCCCTTCACTCCCACCCCATATCAGGAACCTGAAGCCTGCAGCTTTCATGCCAATGAAAGTAGCACCCAAACAAGAAAACTGGTTTTCTAATACCCAGAATGATTTACAAGTCACCCATGGACAGATATGGAGCAAATTAAAGAAAGCACAATATGAATGACGAAGACAATCTAGAGGACTTGACCTAGCTACAGAATTGAGTTTTTCACCATCATCACATTCATCCTTATTACCTGCAATGACCTCAATCCACTGACAAAAAATAATAATAACAATAAATGGTCCTAATTGCTATAGATGATCCACAATGTACAAAAACCCTCTCAAAAATCATCAAATAAAAAGTATGTTTCAGTCTGGAGAAAAAGAACATGTTTCACCCCTCTAGTGGCTAAAACAAAAAGTCAGAACTGAATCTGCTGAATTTCCCTCATTATAAAGTTGCCCACAAAAACACAAGAACCACAGGAAATATCTCATAGAAAGGAGAAATGAGCTGGCTTTTTGAAAATAGAGAAGAAATTCAGGGAGCAACAGAAGCCAAATTGATATTCAGCCAAGGTATCATTCAAAACATCCTTAATAACCATAAGTCATTAGCTCTTGGCATCCTAGCATGACCATTTTCTCCATGGAAATGCTTGGACACCAGCAGAACTAGGGTAATGGGCATGAACCCACCACTCCACAGCTCTCGAGGAAACACTGAAAGACTTACCAGGTGTAGCAGATACCCAGCAAAGGAAGGAGTGCGCCAGAATCCTCTCCTCTACAGGGACTCCTCCCCTGGCCCACTATCCACTACCTGGCCATAAAGTAGGATGGGGAAATCTCATGTTAAACAGGTGCCGGTACACGGCTTACTCCCCATCTCCCCAGATTCCTTGAAAGCATAATAATCAACAAAATATCCTACTACCCTAAAATATTTCCAAGTATCAATTTCTCCAGTCACTCCTTGCCACAAATTTCCAAGGAAGAAAGGCTATTAAAGAGAGTAAAATTATATTATTAGTTATTAATAACCACTAATAATATATTATTTTTAAGAAGCGTCATAAATTCATTGCCTACCATGCATCAAAGCTTAAGCCAGATTTTCTATACACATCATCATTCATCAAGGCAGATTAGAGTATAAAATCAGTGACAGAGAAAAGGTGCTCTGGGTCATTGCTGAGCCATTCTTGCCAGAAACAGCTGCCCTGATAGTGAAGTTTCACTTGTTCAAAATTTCGTCACTCATATGGTGTTCAAACTGCAGCAATGAGTACTATAATCTTATTGCTAACTTGGTCATCAACCAAGGCCAAATTGGTAGGCTTATGACATAGCTCTCCCATTTTGTGTTTTCCCCCCACTCTGTTCTTACGAGGTCAGTTATCTCATAAAATACTTAGTTAGAAAATATCATAGAAAAACATATTTGCACCAAGATATTGGTGAGTTAAGACATTATTGCTCCCAGTGATATATACTCAATAAAAGGAGACCACAGGAAGACAACTGTGCTTAACACAAACAAATTAATTACTAATAGTAGATATTTTTCAGGTCTCAATAATAAGGGTTACATGGTGGGATGAAGTCTTTCCCATTAACCTTCAATCAGACCATTTCTAGCACCCTGTTTCTCGGTTGTCTCAAGGAGCCCAGTTTCTAAATAGTCCTGGAAATACCACATCTGAGCAGCGACCTCTCCACTGTGCCCACCCCCCACAATTAATTATTATTGACATCACCACTACTCCCTCTCCTAGCTCGCACTGTGTTTACTCTCCTATTGTCCTTCTCTTTTGAAATATGTTGATTATAACTTAAAACTACATAGATAAGTAGGACTTTGTTAAATGAGAAATGTAAAAATTCACATGCCTATTAAATTTGCAGATCCAAAAAGATAAATTTTGTCACTTGTGTGTTGTTAAAAACTACAGCAATGAGTACTATAATTTCCCATATGTATCAGAGTTGCTGAAGAAAAAAACTACAGCAACTCTGATATGTATTTCCAAAATATTACATTATGCTTTTAGAAAAAACTAAGAAAAAAATTTAATTATTCAAATTAAATGTATTTCAATTTAATTATTCAAATTCAATTTATTCAAATTTAATGTAATTAGATTAAGTGAAGTTGTTCTCAAAGATATTTTTTCTATAAGCCACTTGAACCAAGAAAGCCACCTGGTTTTATTTAAGGCCAATGGTAAGAATTTCCTGAGACAAACAGAAATCTCTGTAACTCAGATAGTTGTACAAAAAAATAAAGATATAAAAACAGGGTCCCAGCTTTCAATAAGTACTAGAGGATATCGCTTCCTGCCACAGCCTGGAGTCAGGTTCAGTTACTGTAACTAAGAAAACTCAGGCTGTTACCTGCTCCCCAGTGATAGATAGTACAGCATGTGGCCTGGGCCAATCAGATAGCACAGACTCCGAGGGCTATTAGCAAAGGGAGCAAAGCACCCCATACCTCCCACCTGCACTCACCCACCTTCCTACACCCAAGAAAACACCAGGTGGTTCTGGGAGCAAGGTTAACTCTGCATTGTAAAAACACACAACAGATAGGGCTAAGATGTTTCAACACCACCTCTCAAAGAAAACTATCTGCCCTAACACATTAAACAAGAAGGAAGGAATCATGGAGAAACCTAAGTCAAAATCTGGGGTGAATTTCTATATAGCTCACTTTCACCTTTCTCCTTTCCTACCATAAAAGATGTTGTGATGCTTTGCCATATGTCAAAGGATGCGACTCTTCTGGTGGCTTGTTCTGAAATCTAGTTCATGAGGATTATCCAGGTCTATTTATAAACCCCAATGGGTGCAAAATTACAAATATAACTGCTCTCACCTAGAAAAAAGAAGTCTCCGTTCTAGAGTAACTATAACATAGAAATGTGATTCTCCATTCTGTGAGGCCCTAATGGGACTTAACTTTTGTCCTAGCTGAAGCTTTGAGAAAAGGCGGGCCACACGGCCCACTATTACCTAGAACTCTAGGCCAAGATAGCTTAATAGTAATCTTAGTACATCCTAACAACCAGACGCAGACACTGAGTTCACAATAGCAGAAATAATACAAATCATGGTGAAGCAAGTTTTACAGGATAACTGGAGAAACCACACAAGCCCACACAATACAGTTAAGTTCCTAACTGTGGCAAACCTAAAAACTGGGCTTTTCTTGCTTATTGCTTTGAGGGTAAGTATGAAAGAAGCACAGGCACAAAATAACATCAAATTTCTTTTACTGCTATTGCTTTGCCCCAGGCATAAAGCACCAAGGTTTGATGAAACCTGCACCTCTTTTTACCTTTGCTACGTAGATTCTCTCTCCTCTGCTAGGAGACTCTTAACTACACTGGTATCACTCACAGACCAAGTGCAATCAAAGACACCACCATTCTGAAGGTAAGGGATAAGGCTTAAGGAGAAAGGAGGAACCCTCAAACCACCTTTCATCTGAGCTTGCCTTTACTATGAGCCATTTTTAAAACCAATATCCCACGAAGAAGATATAGAAGATGATATCTCAGAATAATGTGGTGCCTTCTCCATTTACCTTTCCAACTCAGAAAACAGGTTTTCATCCAACCATTTTATGGACCAAGAAACAGTTGTGACTTGCTATTAGTAAATATGAAGTAGGGAGAGAAAAGCTCTCATCCATTTTTTATATAGAAAGCCTCTGTTACGAAAATTTCTGAATGAACATACAAATGAATGGCTCATTATGCCACTACTTGGGAATTCGGTGGCTTAATTGATTCTGTTTAACTTACACAGAGAATGTGATAAGAGAGTAGAGGAATAATTCCCCTCCTAGGTATAGACACAAAGAAACTGAAAGCCAAGACTAGAATAGATACTTCTACACCAATATTCACTGAAGCATTATTCACAAAAGCCAAAATGTGAAACAACTCAAATATCCACCAAGAGATGAATAGATTTATTTAAATGTGGCATATAACTATAATGGAATATAATTCAGCCATAAAAAAGAATGAAATTCTGATACATGCTACCACATGAATGAACACTGAAAACCTCATGGTAAGTGGTAAAAACCAGAAACAAAAGGATAAATATGTATGTACGATTCCACTTATAAAGACCTATCTAGAATAGGCAAATTCATAAAGATGGAAAGTAGAATAGAGGTTACCAGGGGCAAAGGAGGAGAAATATAGAGTTATTGTTTAATGGTTACATGGAGTGATGAAAAAGATCTGGAAATAGATAGTGATGGTTGCACAACATTGTGAATGAAATCAATGCCACTGAACTGTACACCTAACAATCATTTTAAAATCCTCGAAAATTTAAAAACATTATTACCACATGATCCAGCAATTCCACTTCTGGGTATATGCCCAAAAGACTTGAAAGCAGAGACTTGAAGATATATTTGTACATCCAAGTCCACAGCAGCATTATTCATAGTAGCCAAAGGTGGAAGCAATCCAAGTGTCCAACAGATGAACGGACAAACAAAAGATAGTATAGTTAAACAATAGAATATTATGCAGCCTTAAAGAGGAAAGAAGAAAATTATGACACATGCTACAACATGGATCAACTTTGGGGGCATTATGTGAATGAAATAAGCCAGTCACAAAAGGACAAATACTGTATTATCTCACCTATATGAGGTACCACAAAAGTCAAATTCATAGAGGCAGAAAGTGGAATGGGGGTTGCCAGGGGTGAGTGGGGAGTTACTATTTAATAGGTGCAGAGTTTCAGTTTTGCAGGATGAAACGAGTTCTCTGAATAAATGGTAGTGATGGTGGCACAACAATGTGAATGTACTTTATGCCACTGAACTACACACTTAAAAATGGGTAAGACAGTAAATTCACGTTTTGTTCACATCCTGCAGTGGAGTCAGCTGGCTATGGCCAGCCTGGGCCCTCCATGCACTCTCTTGGAAGGCTCTTGAGAAGGTCTGGGCAGAATCCAGGAAAGAGTGAGTTGTGTGGCTCCAAGGCAGGGTCCATTTCTCCCTCACACACGCTACCAGCATACCGTTCCTGTGCAGAGCCCTCCCTTCACATGACCAAATGATGGTCTGTTTGGGCCTGATGAACTCCGATGGCCTCACTCTGACAACTCCCTGAGACCCCACATCACCACAAAGGTCGCAGGCACCCAGCAGGTGGCAGCTGGCCTTGGTGTACCCTGAAACTTTACTGAGTGCCCTCAGAACCGGTACTGGTGCTGAATTTGAGTCAGTTATCAATCAGGTGAACACCACTCATTCCTACCTCATGACTCACTGAGAACCTACCTCACCGCACGAACTGGCATATCACCAGAGGATCTTTCAGTGGCTGAGCCTAAGAGGGAGCTAGCAAGAAAAGCCGGGGTGCCCCGGGCCTTTTGCTGACCTGTGCCTGGACTTGGTGCTGGTGAAAGCCAGCCTTGGTGCACAACTTGGCCCCTCCCATGCACACCCAGGCTGATCAGAGGAAGCTACAAACTGTGGATTGCAGTGTAGTGTCAAACAAGTAGCCCAGGGCTGGTCACAGGCAGTGCCTGACACTGATCCACACCAGAGTACCTCCAAGAGGTCCCCAAACCAACACACTAGTGGTGGGGCTCAGACCATATCACAGCACAACCCAATTAACTCCACAAGCAGCACACCCTGAGGGAGATGTCAGTAGGCACCACACATGGCTGGGCAAATTCCTCTTCATGGAGTCAGTCTCCACATAGCAGCATATACACTAGAGTCAGGGTCAGCCCTCATACTCAGCTAGTCTGAGAATCAACCCCACCCATGGGTGGGCAGGCAGCAATCATGACTCAACTACAACAGAAGGATTCACATGGCCCACAAAAGGGACATTCCTGGGACGCCTAACTTAGGTGATCAGTGAGACAGTGCCACTGAGCTCCACAAAACAGCAACTACATAAAGCCACCATACCAAGACTGGGAGGTAGAGGAGATCTACCTAATACACAGAAACAAATACAGACAGGCAGCCAAATGGGGAGAGAAAGAAACAAGCCCACACAAGCCCCAGGAGAAATCCCCAGGAAAAGAACTAAATGAAATGAAGGCAAGCAAGGTACCAGATACTGAGTTCAAAACAATGGTCATAAGGATGCCCGAGGAATTTAGGGGAAGAATAGATGAACTCAGGGAGAACTTAAACAAAGAGCAAGTTGACATAAAAAAAAAAAAGAAATCATAGGAAAAGAACCAGTAAAAAATGAAGAATAAAATATCGGAAATGAAAAAATACACTAGAATGAATCAGCAGCAGGTCAGGTGAAGCAGAGGATTGAATCGGCGATTTGGAATCTGCTACCTTTAAGTAAGGTAGCAGAAAACACCCAAACAGAGCAGCAAAAACAAAAAGGAATTCAAAAAAACGAGAGAGACATATGGGACAATATCAAGGGTAACAACATCAACACCAAAGGGGTAACAGAAGAATAAGAGAGAGCAAGAGATTGAGAACCTATATGAAAAAATGACGACTAAACAATTCCCAAACCTGGAGAAGGAAATAGACACACAAGTCCAGGAAGCAGGAAGCATCCCAAACAAGATAAAACCAAAGGCCCACACCAAGACATATCATGATTGCAATGCCAAAGATTACAGACAAAAGAGAGACTCTTTTTTAAAAAATACACTTTATTGATTTTTTACAGAGAGGAAGGGAGAGGGATAGAGAGTTAGAAACATCGATCAGCTGCCTCCTGCACACCTCCCACTAGGGATGTGCCCGCAACCAAGGTACATGCCCTTGACCGGAATTGAACCTGGGACCTTTCAGTCCGCAGGCCGATGCTCTATCCACTGAGCCAAACAGGTTAGGGCCAAAAGAGAGACTCTTAAGAGCAGCAAGGGAAAGACAATTATCTACATGGGAGCTCCCATAAGAATCAGCTGATTTCTCGGAAGAAACTTTGCCGGTCAGAAGGGATTCACATGAAATACTAGTATTCAAAGTGATGAAAATCAGCCAGGCTATCATTTTAAATACAGTTTGTTTTTTATTGTTTTTTTGTTTGTTTGTTTGTTTGTTTTAGTGAGAGAGGGAGAGAGAGGGGGAAACATCGATGAGAAAGTAACATCTATCAGTTGCCTCCCGCACACCCCTGCTAGGGATCAAGCCTACAACCTGGACATGTGCCCTGACCAAGAATCGAACTGGTGATCTCTGGGTGCATGGGACGACACTAAACCAACTGAGCCACACTGGCTAGGGCCAGGCTACCATTTTAAACTGAAGGAGAAACCAAGGGCTTCCTGGACAAGAAAAAAGCTAAAAGAGCTTATTAACACCAATCCAGTATTACAAGGAATGTTAAAGGGATTTCTTTAAGAAGAAGAAAAAGAGAAACATAATTATAAAGAATAAAATGACAATAAATACATACCTATGAATAATCACTTTAAATGTAAATGGATTAAACGTGCCAATCAAAAGACATATGGTAGCTGAAGGGGGGTTGGGGGGACACAGGACCCATATATATGCTGTCTACAAGAGACCCACTTCAGAACAAAAGATACACACAGACTAAAGTGAAGGGCCAAATGGATACTTCATGCAAATGGGAATGAAAAAACAAAAAGCTGGGGTAGCAATACTTATATCTAACAAAATAGACTTTAACACAAAGGTTATAACAAGAGGTAAAGAAGAACATTATATAATAATAAAAAATATCAATCCGATAAGAGTATATAATCCTTGTAAACATTTATGCACCCAACAAAGGAGAACCTAAATATATAAAGCAAAACTTGAAGGACATAAAGAGAGAGATGGACAGTAATACAGTCATAGTAGGGGAGTTTAAGTCAGTCAGAGAAAGATAAATGCCATATCATTTCACTTATATGGGGAATCAAAAGAACAATATAAATGAACAAACAAAACCAAAACAGGCTCATAGATACAGAGGACAGAGTGATGGTTGTTAGAGGGGAGGGAGTTTAGTGGACTGAGTGAAAAAGGTTAAAAAATTAAGAAGTACAAATTGATAGTTACAAAATAGTCACAGGAATGTAAGGTCCAGCTTAGGGAATACAGTCAGTAATATTGTACCGACTATGTATGGTACCAGGTAGGTACTGGGAATATTGTGGGAAACACTGTGTAAAGTATATGACTGTCTAACCACTATGCTGAACACCTAATTGAGAAATAAAAATTTAAAAAATTATGTCTCTGGGAGATATTCCAAAAACTATAAAAATAAATATAAATAATGGTTAAAATAGTAAGTTTTTTGATATTTTAAATACAACCTTATTCTGATTCCAAACGAAAAGGAGTGGGAATAACAGTAACAAACAAGATTTTTCCACTGAATATTGTGATGTGACTGCCGCAGGCTTATATTTGAAACTCAATAAGGAAACAACTGCTAAATCAGCTAAATATGCAGGTCCAAAACATGAAGGTATTTTTTTAACTGCCATGTTCATTTTTCTCCTTCAGCATCCCAAAGATCAAGCACAGGTTCTGTTTAGCTTAAAATAGTACATTTTATGTCATACTATTTTACCACAATTTTTTTAAATTAATAAACACATCAAAAGCCATTGCACTGTACACTTCAAATGGGTGAATTATATGGTATGTGAATTATATCTCAATAAAGCTGTTAGAAAGAATTGGAGACAGAGAGACCAAGATGGCGGCATAGGTAAACACCGGAGACTGCTGCCGCAAACAACCACTTCAAAAATATTCAAATGGGTGAATTATATGGTATGTGAATTATATCTCAATAAAGCTGTTAGAAACAATTGGAGAAAGAAGGAACAGTGCTCTTTGGCTAGCTGTGGGCTATCACCCCAGCTGCAAAGCCTGCTGTCCCACTTCCAGGTGCCTCACCTTCCCGCTGACCCCAGGCCACAGAGAACAAGGAGGGGTAGTAGCACCATGACCCTCTCCTCTCCCCACTTATTTCTGCAGCCTGGAACACAGAGGACACATGAGAAATGGCTTATTGAGTCAGTGAGTGAGTAGGAGAAACTCTACTTAGTAAGAAAGATCATAATTGCATTCAACCAGTTATTAAGGTTCTCACTATCACACTGCATTGGATGTTTCAAAGTATACAACATTAAATACTGCTTGACCATGAGAAGGCAGGGTTCTTTGGAAAAGACAATGCTAGGGGTGGCGGGGAGGAGGCAGCAAGAAAAGAGGAAGATCAAATATGAGATGGATTGACTCCATTAAAGAAGCCATAGGCATGAGTCTACAGGAGCTGAGCAGGGCTGTTGCGGACTAGACATTGTGGGACATCATTCATGTATAGGATCTCCAGGAGTCAGAGCTGACTCAATGGCATGTAACACACACACAAGCACACAAATACAAGACAGAATTTTAAAAAGGCCTAAAAGTACAGAGGAGCCTGGCTAGCTTTCTTGTACTCATGGGGTTTTAGAGTAGAGAAGAAATCATATCTAGTTAGTGCTTTTTCCGTGTACCTTTAGGAAGATGATCAATAATAATCCACCCTAATGTAAACAACTGGGGTTTCTAGATCAAGGGTATGAGGGACTTACTGATCCTATTGCCTTTTTGTGTATGTTTGAAATTCAATAAATGTTCCAAAAAACAGAATAGGAGAAAAAAATGATTAATTTGCCCTCTGTGTAGGGCTCCTTCCATTAAAGACCAACATTAAAGGGGCTTTCTAGAAACTTTCGATGGCAAACTCTGTGTCCCCTTGTAGAAAGAAGCAAAACAAGGAAACTCCCTGAGAAGAATCCAAAAGGAAAGAGGGAGCTCCTGTGGGACTGGGAGATGGGACCTGTGTTTGAACTGGGGATGTTCTAGTGAATAGAAGAAGGTGACTGCAGGATAATGCTGTACCTGGTACAAGAAAGCTAGGCTCCTCTGTCTAGGGCAACGGTTCTCAACCTGTGGGCCGCGACCCCTTTGGGGGTCGAACGACCCTTTCACAGGGGTCGCCTAAGACCATCGGAAAACACAGATATAATTACATATTGTTTTTGTGATTAATCACTATGCTTTAATTATGTTCAATTTGTAACAATGAAATTGGGGGTCACCACAACATGAGGAACTGTATTAAAGGGTCGTGGCATTAGGAAGGTTGAGAACCACTGGTCTGGAGAAATCAGTGGGAGGGGTTAGAAGAGAAGGGCAGCCTGGCAAGCACTCCCACTGTGGTCATTCAAAAAATGCAGGGCAGAGCAGAAAAAGAGGCACAAGAAATCTGAATTTGGATTTTAATGGAAAAATATATGCAATTACATGGGCCATAAACTATGTAATTAATTACTACTGTGCACAGAGGCAACTTTTCTCTAAGCTTCTAACAGGAATAAGCCTGCACAGCCTCTCTCCAGCCTTGAGTAAAGTCAGATAGCAAACACGGGGAAGACAGCTCAGAACAGATCCTAGAAGTTTGCAGCAACTACTAGACCCAGGATCTGAGGCCTGTTATAAATCCCTAGCCCAAGGCATCTGAGCTTTTTCCGAAATAAGCCAAGCTTTCCAAAAGCACTGTCAGAACCAAATATCAGCTGCGCTAGCATCACAGGGACATGGAATTTTAACAACAAAGTGCCTTTGTAGCTGAATGAAACAGAACCTCGTCTGGTTATTGTATGCCACACCAAATGCTTTAAAGATGACAAGTTAAAATTCCTAAGGTCTTCTTCCAGTTTAGTGAGCACAGTGTCTCCGTGGAAATATTTTCTTTTCAGATAAAAAGAGCACTAAATATATGTTGGGGTCATTTTTAGAACATACATGTAAAAAATACTTCTGAACACTTTTTTGTGAGATGTTTTGCCATACAGACTAATGACAGGCAATTCAGCTTCCCTGGGCATCCAGTTACTTTCTTTTTTGACTGTTTTGGCACATTAAGTGGTCCTGATGAAGCTATTTCTGAGTTTGTCTTTTAAAGCAACAAATCTTAATGGAAAACATCATCGAAGGGAGGTTTAAATACTAACTATTCAGAAGAATTATAAAGATATGTTAGTATCCTTATGAAGGATAGCTAATATTACTTTGTACATTAACTATGGGTGGAAAAAAGCTGTCTGTAATGATTCAACTAGGCGTGGCCCAGGCTGTGTGCTGTGTAAAACCAGCTCCTAACCACCCAGAACAAAGGAATGAGCAATCAAAGTCATTTCTGAATGAATTTATGTTTTGGAGCAACAAACATCCCTCCCAATTCTGTCTTTCTAAGTTAAAATAAATTTCATGGCATAGCTATTGGAGTGACTGCCCAGCTCCTCCCTTTCCCCATAAGACAGCTTTTGTCTGAGATGTCCCTTTTTCCTTGCCCCCCATCCCCGACCCCCACCTCCATGCAGTAGGGGTCACTGAACAGGCTAGGCTGAAAGGCCACCCAGGCCGGTTCTCTGGGGTGGAGAAGCAGTCCTTGCTCTGACAAAAGACAGTGACCCTATGGATTTATAGGTACAACAGTGGGGCTCCCAGAAGCCACATTCCTACAATGACCAATGATCCTAACCACAGTAGACGGTTCTAAGGGTGAACATCATACCCAGATCCCCTCCATGGGGTTTAGAGCCGGGCCTGAGAGAAGAAGCATTCTCTTGCAGTTAGCCAGACTCAGAGAGCCATTTCCCACCATGCAGACTGGGAGCAAAAAAAAATAAATCCCCAGGTAGAAAAGGAACCAATGACAAGGACAACAGCAGAGATAAAGGAGATCCTTGGAGGCTGGGAAACCCCTCGATACACCTAGCTGCATCTCTGCCCTTAGGCTCTGGGGGATACCCTGTGTTCTCCCCTCCCCCCCTTCTACTTAAATTACTTGGATTTAGTTTCTCTTACTTGAAAACAAGAATCCAAATAGATACACAGAATCCAGAGCATATACACCTAAAAACTGGCCTCACAATACTAGGAGTTGATAACATTGTGCTTGAAATCTTGCAACACATAATAGATAAGCGTGGAACAGAAATAAAAGGATATTTTTAAATCCGAATTTTTAAATAATCACCCTGACCCTCAGGAAGGGAAGTCTTGGCTGAACCAGATGACTGGGCTTCATTTCACCTCTGATTTCTGTACTAATCACTGACTTAGGGTCAATTTTGCAGTTAGGGTACTTCCACATCTTGCTATTGCACAATATTTCCCAAATAAAATAATCATGGTTATTTGAACACCTAAATGTTTCCGTAACACTAATGTGCTTCCTTTAATAAAGAAAAATTAACTGTAACTTATAAAAGGTTAAACGTATAAATTATAAATTAAAAATGACAGTGCCGAGCGATCGAGATCGGTGCCGGGTGCAGCAGCAGATGCGAGCGGCAGCTCTGGAGCCGGCTGCTGGTGCGAGTGGGGCAGTCACTGGCAGAGGGTGGGAGAGGCTGCTGCTGGCCCCAATCGCCCCTCAGGAGCAGGGGGAGGTAGAGAAGCCTTGAGGGGCAATTGGGGCCGGCGCCAGCAGCAGGTGCGAGCACCCAGCAGGACCACACTGTGCGGGAGCAAAGGATTTTTAGTAACCACCAGAGGCTCGCCCTGATGACAGCGCTGGTACCCTGCCTTGGTCTGGAGCCCCAACTCACCTGCTCCACCATCCCACCACGGCTGATGCCCGCCATGTTCCACACTCTGATGCCTGCTGCTGACACCCGCCATGTTCCGCGCATGCCCCCTGGTGGTCAGCGCACATCATAGCGACCGGTTATTTGGTTGTTCTGCCGTTCAGTCTATTTGCATATTAAGGTTTTATATATATATATAGATAAGTGGAACAAATGAAGGTTGAAAGTATAAATGATAAATGTATAAGTGGAACAGCTTCAAAGCTCTTTGAAGCAGTAACTATCCCCTGCTTAAAGAACAGCAGTTTCAAAAACGCAGATAAGCAGACCCAGAATTCCAGGCCGGCTCAGAACAGACTTAAAGACCAGCAGGCACTCTGTTTATCTGTGTTTTTGAAGATACTGTCATTCACATTGATTTTTCTTATCCAGATAATTCACTGTAACTTTGTTATGCCGAAAACTGATGAGACCTAGATTTACAATTCTAAGAGAATTGCGTAACTTTTACTAGACAATATTTCAAAAGGCAAAAGAATGTGCCAAAACCAGGGGTGGGGTGAAGGTGGCTATTACTTCCAAGTGTTTATAAAGTATTGCTCTAAAAACTGAGCATGACCAACAAGCCAAGAAAAATATGTAATACCCCAACTTCAAAAACCCAGGGCCTCAATGATTCAGACCCACCACACAGCAGTCCACATCTTGACATAAACAGTGTGGGGGCCACAAAGGGTTGGGCTCTACTAGGCCAAGTGAAGAACCAGATGGGACATCTGCTTGTTTCAGGGGCCCTGAGGTCCTCTGGCCTAAGGCTGCATCTCCCCTCCCCCTCCAAGCTGTACGTGCCCCATATGCCTGGACCACTCACCAGGGTTCCCCCCTCAGACCCTGGTCAAGCACTCAGGGGCAATTCCACAGAGAAGGCTGTGAAGCACATATTGTGCTATGAGGCCACACCATCGGAGGGGGCAGAGCCAAGGAAAACATGCTGGCTGGTGCTGCCCATCAGCACAAGAACTCCACCTTTGGGGAGCCCGAGGGTCACATGGGGCATCCCCAAACAAGCTCTGCTCTGGGGACATGTCTGCATTATTCATGGCCTTTACCTAAGGCACCATTTGTTGGTGAATCCAATGACACTTTGCATCTCTTACCTCTCAAAGCTTAGGACACCCTGGACCCTTCCTCACTTTGAAACACGCTTCCCTTAGCTTCCCTGACACCCGCCCTCCGGGATACCTATACATATATATCCTGCTGGTTCTGTTTCTCTGGAGAATCCTGATTAATACATCCATGTACAAGTTTTTGTGTGAACATATATTCTCAATTCTCTTACATATATACCCAGGAGTAAAACTACGGGGTTATGGAGTAACTCTATATTTAGCTTTTTGAAGAACTGCCAAACTGTTTTCCAAAGTGTCTGCAGCATTTTACATTCCAACTGGCAATGTATGAGAGCTCAAATCTCTCCACATCCTTACCAACATGACAATAACAGATATGCCTGTATTTATATAGTAGCCATCCTAGTGGGTGTGAAGTGGTGTCTCATTGTGGTTTTGAATCACACTTCCCTGATGACAAATGATGTTGAGCAGATCCACTTGCACATTTTCTTTAAAGAAATGTTTAGATTCATTGCTCATTTTTAATTAATGAGTTGTAACAGTTATTTATACATTCTGGATAAGTCCCTTTATCAGATATATGATTTGCAAATTTTTTCTCCCATTCTGTGGGTTGTCTTTTCATTTTCTTCATTGTGTTCTTTGAAACACAAAAGTTTACATTGTTGTTATACTACTGTTGGTACCATATCTAACAAACCCTGGCCCAATCAATACAAGGTTATAAAAATACACACGCACATTCTTTTTCAAAGAGTTTTACACTTTTAGGTCTTACATTTAGATCTATGATCAATTTTGAGTTAGATTTTATACATGGTATGATGTAAGGATCCAACCTCATTCTTTTGCATATGGATATCCAGTTGTCCCGGCACTATTTGTTGAAAAGACTTTTCTATACCCATTCAATGATCTTGGCACTCTTATTGAAAATCAATTGGCTATAGATATATGAATTTATTTCTGGACTCTCAATTCTAGTCCACTGATAATCCTATCTAATAACAGACAAACATGGTAATTGCCCATACCTTCGCTATACCTCCCATTGGCTAATCAGTGAGATATGCAAATTAACCCAACCAAGATGGCGGCCGGCAGCCATGGAGCTGGAACGAGCAGGAGCCTTGCTTGCTCCAGTGATGGAGGAAGCCAAGGTTCCCCGCCTGCCACGGCCCGGCTCTGAGCTCCAAAAGCAACCAAGTTTCAATTATAGAAGCTAAACAAACCCCAGATACCTGCTTTCAGCAGGCGGTGGCCACAGAGCTGGAGTAAGCAGGAGCCCAGCTCTTAGCTTCAGTGATGGCAACAAAGCTTCACTTATAGAAGCTAAACAAACCCCAGATACCTGCTTTCAGCATGCCGTGGCCTCAGAGCTGGAGCGAGCAGGAGCCCAGCTCTCAGCTCCAGTGACGGCAACAAAGTTTTAATTATAGAAGGTAAATAAATCCCAGAATAAAAAAGAAAAAAAGAAAAAAAGGAGGGGCTGGGAGCTTCAGTCACCGGCCAGCCTGAAAACAGCCATCAGCCCCTCATCCAGGCTGGCCAGGCACCCCAGCGGGACCCCCCCCCTGATCTGGTACACCCTTCAGGGCAAACCAGCCGGCCCCCACTTGTGCACCAGGCCTCTATCCTATATAGTAAAAGAGTAATATGCAAACTGACCCTAACAGCAGAAAGACTGGGAATGACTGGTCACTATGACACACACTGACCACCAGGGGGCAGACGTTCAATGCAGGAGCTGCCCTCTGGTGGTCAGTGCGCTCCCACATGGGGGAGCTCTGCTCAGCCACAAGCCAAGCTGATGGCTGCCAGTACAGCGGTGGTGGTGGGAGCCTCTCCTGCCTCCTCAGCAGCGCTAAGGATGTCCGACTGCAGCTTAGGTCTGCTCCCCACTGGCAAGTGGACATCCCCCGAGGGCTGCCGGGCTGCCAGAGGGATGTCTGATTGCCAGCTTAGGCCCAATCCCCCGGGGAGCAGGCCTAAGCCAGCAGGTGGTCATCCCCCAAGGGGTCCCAGACTGCGAGAGGGCACAGGCTGGGCTGAGGGACCCCCGCCCCGAGTGCACAAAAATTATATATACCTCCATCCTATGCCAGTATCACATTTTTTTATTACTATAGCCCTGAAATAAGTTTTGAAATCAGGAAATTTAAGTCCTCCAACTTTGTTCTTTTTCAACATTGTTTTTGCTATTCTGGTTCCCTGCATGTTCATATGAATTTTAGGATCATCTTGTCGATACCCACAAAAAAGGGAGCTAAAATTTTGATAGAAATTGTGTTAAATCTATAGATAGATTTTGGAGTACTGCCATCTTAACAATAGTAAGTCCTCCAACCCCTGAATATTGGATATTTTCCACTTATTTAGTATTCTTTCATTTCTTTTAATATTTTTTTGATATACCCATATTGTACTTCTTTTGTTAAATTTAGCCTTAAGTATTTTATCCTTTTTGATGGTATTGTAAATGGAATTGTTCTTAATTTTATTTTGTTTGTTCATTGCTAGTGTATAGAAAGACTACTGATTTTTGTATCGTGATCTTATGCCCTGCATTTTTGCTGAACCCCTAAGTTCACACATATTAACATGCTCTAGAAGACCCTTCATGTTGGGCACCAGCTCACCTCCTCAGAGCCACACTGACCTGCTCTTAGTTCCTGGGTGATTCCATGCTTTTTCTTGCCTGCAAGCCTTTGCACATGCTACTTCCTATGACTAGAAGAGAGTATCCCCTTTTATCTGACTCATTTCCTCTTATCCATCAGTTCTCAGCCTAGATGTCACTCCCTCTGATCCAGAGTAAGTGCCTCTCCCATGTTACCACAGGAAACCCTACATGTCTCTTTTTGGAGCTCTTCTCCCACTATATTGGAACTGATTATCTACTCATGTTCTGATCAGACTTTAAGGTCTGTGAGGTGTCCAATCTACAGTACTATAGCCAGGTTCTGGCCCAGTGGTGGTATGTAACAGTACTCAATGAATATCTGTTATTTAACAAGTTACCAAAATCAACAGATTATCCAGATCAAGCTTCTACACTTTCCATTTGACATGTTAATCCTATATTACTCATAACAAAATGGCTGGTGGATTTGGTGATAAATATGTTTTCACACATAAAAGAAAGCCCAAGACAATTTAATCCCATGCCTTATAAGGATTTCTCTCACTCTATAACATAAAATTGATTGAAAGTGTAACCTCTGACAGCTGCTTGGTGATGTTTACTGACACAATTCAGTGGAATGTACATTTCCTCCTCCTCCCCTGCCCCCCCAAAAAATTTGTTTTACTCTTCTTCATCTTCAATATATTTAATATATTCTTTATCTCCCTTATACCCAAAGTTCTCAAAGATTCTCTCTCTCTCTCTCTCTCTCTCTCTCTCTCTCTCTCTCACACACACACACACACACACACACACACACACACACACACACACACACGCCACTCACAGATATACTAGTAAATCTGTCTCTTCAGAGAATCTCATTTAGCACTCCTTCTCCTTGACTGACAAGAGGTAAAATGCAGTGAGTTAACTACACTTTAGTTTTCTAATTCTAAACAACCTTGAAATGGTCAGATCTAGACCCGTAGCAGACTGGGGAAGCCAGCCTTAAAGGGTATGAAGTCATCACTGAAGGTATGGCATGCAGGCAGGACAACCTCCCTGGGGGTTCTAGGAAGATGTTCCCTGTCTCTGTCCCTATCCCCACTGCTCCCAGAAGATACTGGTTTTCCCTCCTTCACCACATGGCTCTAATTTCCATTTCCATGTCTTTCCAGCCCATTCCCAATCTGTTAAATTGACTGTATGTGTTTTCTAACTTTCCTATAATAAACACGTATTGCTCTTGTAATAAGAGAGGAAAAAGTTAGCTCTTTTTTGAAAGTACCAAGGAATGATCCCCTAAGAGTCTACTAGTATGACAAGCCATCTTATAAATCTAACTCAACAGGAATTTGCCATTTTAAGTGATTTTTAAACTTAAAAATAAATAAAACTTGGATAGAGTTTACATTTACTTTCACAGTTCATTGCCCCATCCCAGGCAAACTTAGAATGACCTCATGGGAAACAAAAAAAACTGTTTTGGTTTTCTAATTTGTCATATGCTATACATCTTTGAGTCTGACAAGTTTTTAAATCACAAAGAATAAACATAACCTTCTTATTAAGCATCATAAATAATAGGAAACTTTGACTTGGCCTGCAAAGTGATTGATTTCCTCTCCATCTCCTCCTATTCCTTAAAGACACAGAAAAAATGAGGTGCATTTGTCTGCATTCACTCCCCCAAGCCTTCTCCAACAGGATATGGCCATCCGCTGCTAGCTTTTTGTTCACTACTCGTAACAGGAAAACTCGCTTTCCTGCTTTCTCAATACCAAATGGGTTAGTCCTGCAAGGAAAAACATCCCCCTCAGAACCCACCCCAAGGCTACAGAGAAAGCAAGAGAAACAAAAGCTGGTCCATTCTTTCCCCAAATATTCCTCTGGCAGGCAGCCAAGGATAGCACCAGCCCAGTGGTTTAATATCCTGTCGTTTTGAAGGAAAAGATAGAATTATGAAGTTGCCAGTCAGGGTCCAGAATCTGCTCTGCTGGTGATAATATCTGCTGAGTATCCTTCGTGACATCACCTTTCACAGAAAGAAAAATCGTTCATTGTCAGACGAGTGATAGAATTCAGGCCAATGGAAAGGTACATGGCTTAGAATCCAAGAGGTCCAGGAAAACTATCAACAGAGGGAAACTTTCTTCATGGTGAAAGAATTTTAAGGGTTTGAGAAACAAAAGAAAAGAATCACCATTAAGGCTTGTGCAATATGTCTAGGCAGAGTCAAAGTAGGAAAGCGCAGGGACAAATCAAAGATGAAAGCAAGCTCAGGGCACACAAAGATGTGATACCCTAGCATGTCTAGTGAGTCAAAACAACAGTATTAGAGCCCTGGCCAGTGGGGCTCGGTGGTTAGAGCATCACCCCACGCACCAAAGGGTCACAGGTTCGATCCCCCATCAAAGGCATGTACCTGGGTTGTGGGTTCACTCCCCACCCCCAATCAGGGCACGTATGGGAGACAAGTCGATGTATCTCTCTCACATCGATGTTTCTCTATTTCTCCCTCCCTCCCACTCTCTCTGAAAAGCAATGGGAAAAAATATCCTCAGGTGAGGATTAAAAAATAAACAAGCACTACTAGAGATGATCCAGAAACCCCTACTCAGACCTCAGGGAATCGCTTCCAGCCTAGAAGGTCCTGCCAGCCGGGCAATACAGTGGTTCCCTCCTTATCCGCAGTTCTGCTTTCTTTCTGCAGTTTTGGTTACCCAATGAGGTCCAGAAATGGTAAATGGGGAAATTCCAGAAAAAAACAATTCATAAGTTTTAAATTGTTCACTGTAATGAGATGAAATCTTGCGCTGTCCCACTCCACCTGCCTGGGATGTGACTCCTCCCTCTGCCAGTGTCTCCACACTGCGTGTATACTCTCCCCAACCATTAGCCACTGAGCAACCATCTAGGTTATCAGATCAACTATCGTGGCATTGCCATGCTGTGTTCAAGTAACCCTTATTTTATTTAATAACTAGAGGGCCCAGTGCACAGATTTGTGCACCGGTGGGGTCCCTCAGCCTGGCTTATGGGGATCAGGCTGAAACCGGCTCTCCAACATCCCGAGGGGTCCCGGGTTTCGAGGGGGCAGTTCTCAGGTGATGCACAAAGGAATCGGGCTCCCTCCTCTCTGGTTCCGGGTGCGTCACCCGAGAACTGCAGCTTCCAAGTTACCGCAGCTCAGCAGCTCCTGCATTGAGCATCTGGCCCCTGCGTCAGTGCGAGTCATAGCTACCGGTTGGACAGTCGGACGGTCGCTTAGTCTTTTATAGATGGCCCCCAAGCACAAGTGTAGTGCTGCTGGAAATTTGGAAATGCCAAAGAGAAGCCATAAAGTGCTTCCTTTAAGTAAAAAAGGTATGTATGTATAAGAAAAAAATAGTATATAGGGTTCGGTACTATCCATGGTTTCAGGCATCCACTGGAAGTCTTGCGATGTATGGCCCACGGGTAAAGGGAACTACTATACATACATTCCTACCAAATGCTGGGGCTGGGCCTCACCTCGGTGTGGGCACCACGTGTCCAAACACTGTCCTCCACCCCCAACTCCCTCAACTCACCAGACTCCATCTCACTAGGGCCTCCTTTCCCTTAAGAGCTACCCAAGCCAACCACTTCAAATAAAGTTAGCATCTCCACAACCCGATAACAGGCCTTTTCAAACTACTTGTGGTGAAGGCCCACTTCTTCCCACAATCCGCTGAGGACCAATACTTGTATAAAATACAAAATAAGAACAACAACAACTAGTAATAAATAAAGACATAAAATGTAAGTCCCAAATTATTATTAGATTCAGCAGACTTAAAGTTGCCCTCTCAAATTGTTAAAGATTTCTAAATTCTTATCCTCAATTTCTGTACGTATGTCATCATAGGTCAGTTATAAACAGTTCACAAACCCCTGTGCATGGATTTTACGTTGTGCAGCACTGCCATACGGCAAGAACCGGAGGTTCAACACCTTCACATCTTCACTTTCTGCTGTGCTTCTCTACTTTGAAGGTTTCCACTAAGACCTGTAGATCTTCTCCCATTGGGGGAAATTCTCATTTATCGTCCTCCCTTTTTACTCATCATATTCCTTCACCAACTGGCTTTCTCCCGACCCTCACAAATGTCTTAGTCAAGGCTGGAAATAAAGACATGGGGATGAGTCATTAAAATAAAGGTAGTAGCTAAACTCTCCGAAAGGTGGGAGAAGAGCAGCATCAGGTTCTCATTCTTCTGAGGGACGACTAGAGTAGGAAGCTGAATGGGAAAACAGTGAAAGAGAAAGACATGAAAACATAGTTGTCATTATTACCATGATCACCACACTGATTAATAATCTGGCAATAATAACAGCATTTCAAAATCAAAGGAAGACAGAATTTCAAAGAAGAGAGATTTGTGGCAAAGAAATCCAAGAGGAGGAAAACTGAGAACACTTTTCTATCTGTAATTTACCAATCCATGTAGTGGCTTAGCTTGTACTTGACAATGTTAAAGAAGCTCACATCCAAACATGAACTGGGGCTCCTGTTGTACAAAGCAGTCACATTTATCTTCTCTGACCTCAAACAAGTACACTATAGAAATGTGCACACAAAAAGGTAACAAAATTAATTACCTAGCTCTCTTATCTCTAAATAATTGTTTATGAACCTACTATTGTAAAGGCTTCTTTAATTTTTCCCTTAAAAAGGAGAGAGAGGAAAGTTCATCCTAGAAAATCGATATGAAGTCAGTGGGGCAGCCTTGAAGACAGTGGTGGAGAAAGCAGCTGATGGGGCTTCATGGTTTAGCACACACCGATTATGACTATTTTAAAGAGGACTAGAGAGATGGTTTTTAAAGCTGCCTGCTCTACTCTAAAAAATGAAGGTCCCTAGCAACTCACTGCTAATCTTTCTCTGGTGGTGGTTTATAATGGGAGATAAGATTCTAATCTGTCTGCAACGGTTTATCTGAAAGCTGGAGACCAGATAAATTTACACTCCCCTCAAGGCCTGGTAACCGGGGTGGGTGTTCTCAGATTTCTTTATCACCACCTTCCAGGTCTTGTAGGGCTGAAACCAAAGGCTATATTTCATGCCTCCAGCTTTTCAATCTCACCTAGCCAGGAAACACCAACCTCATCAGAGTGTGGGGGGACGAACAATTATTGATAAATCTTTATCAAATAAATAATCTAATTTAATCAGGTTCAAGTACCCATCCCCGTTATCCCAAAATACTTCCTATGCATAACTTCTTTACTTCATGACCTCCTTATTAACTGCTGCCTAGACGATGGCAAAGGTTTTCTACACAAAATCTAAACACCCAGCTCTCTGCCCCCATCAATGCCCCAGTCACTAGGCTCCAACAACACAGTCATCATATTTCCATAGCAAAGCTCTGATTTAGGAGCCTTCCAGCTCAAAAACCCACAACACAAAGTTAACAGTCCACAACCTGGCCCTTGTCTACCCTCCCCCTCCATGGATAACCCAGATCTGTGTACCCCTAACTCTTCCTACACTTTATTCCCCAGATACACCCCATAATTTCCTTCCTCCGGGCTTTGGGTCACACAGATCCCTCTATCTAAAACAATTGTTATCTCTCAAGTCTGCTTTCAACTCAGAATGCCATCTCCTCCATTAAACTGTCTCTGATTCCCTGAACAGAGGCACTCTCTGTCCGTAGGTACCTTTAACACTCTACTTATAACTCTCCAATGACACTGTCTTCTATGTAAATGTGCATAAAGCTTATTTTGCAGTGTATATTACAAATGTACAGATGTACAATATAGATGTTCTCACATCTATAAAATACACGTGCTTGCATATTTATTTGTCAATCAAATACTTGCTTGTTTCTTTTCCCATGGGATTATTAACATGACCCACACATGTGTTTACTGGCAGGAAGTTAAAAAAAGGTAAAACTGAAAACAGGGTAGTTCAGTTGGTTAGAGCATCATCCCAAAACACCAAGGTTGTGGGTTTGATATCCTGTCAGGTCACATACAAGAATCAACCAATGAATGCATAAATAAGTGGAATAATAAATCGATGTCTCTCTCTCTGTCTCTCTCTCTCTCTCAAATCAATAAATAAAAAGAGATAAAACTAAACAAAAATCAAGCCTCAATCAAATACATGAACTTTTACATAAGAACCAGTTTTAGTATTTACGAATGAAGATGTTTCTTGGCACTTGAAAAGCGATGCTTTTCTAGAAGCAATGACCAGTACCTTAGTTATGCTGTCATTCGCCTACCTGCAATCATCAGGATGTCACCTTGCTTATAAAAACCCCCATGCTAAGTATTCGGTATCTTTTACATTCACTTAAAAACCCAGGAAATAACACCATGCAAATCTGTGTTCTGTGGAGCTTAAAGTCACTGATGATTTTACATAAAAAAAGTAATTTTCTTTTCTCACACAGTTATCATAATTAATTCAGGTTATTTTTAAATTGGAGCCTCACAAAAATCAGTTTCATTTTCAGCTCTGAAGAAATCAGAGGTTTTATAGTTGTTGTACCCTCAAATATAGTATATAAAGAACTACAATAATATACTGCATATTATTTGATATTAGTTTAAAATGCTAGCATGATACTACATTATTTAACATACATTTCATATGTTACTTCTAGGGTTAATTAAGGACATAATTGAGGCTCCCTGGGTCCCATATATGCTCCTTTTTCCCTCTAGATTACATGCTCCTTGAGGACAAGATCTATGTCCTAACCAAATGTTTGTCCTTAAGTGTTAGAGTGAATGAATGACCAATGACAACGGGGAAGCTACTGAATACTGAAGCATGGAAGCTTTAAAACATTGCAATAACACTGCATTTTTATTGGTAATGTCATTAATAACAACTCAAAAATGTCTCAAGACCTGCTAAGATCCTGCCTAGAGTTAAACAAGAGAACAATGAATCCTCAGAAGACTCCCAGGCACAGCACCCGGCCTGATAATGTGCAAGAAGATCACAGGGAAGCTGGAGCAGAGAAGACTGGGCTCCATCTGGCCTCTGGCCTGTGCCCTCCCCTCTCAGAGGTCACTGCTGATGGAAACAAGCTCCAGGGCAGCACCAGGCCTCCTACAAACCAAAGGATTTGGTCAGAAAGAAGTAGCTTAAATCCACTCTGGGCTGGTCAAGGCCTCCCCAACTGTACAGGTGACACAACCCAGGCACCAGGCCAACACCACAATGGAGTAGGCATCCCAGGCAGAACCCAGCTCTCTTGCCAGGCAATGTACTGCTCACTGGGATATGCTAGTAGTTTGTGGGTAGGGCTAATGTGGGGCTTATTTCTCAGAGTAGAGGACAGCCAAACACCACGACTCCATATTGTGAAGATGGAAGTGAGCCTTCTGTTTGACAATTTACTGAAACCATGGAAAAAAGACATCTGTGATTACCTTGAGTTCTAGAAGCTGTTCTGAAACCCCCTTCCTCAAATAGAAGTCCCCATAATATCTACACCAAAGGAGTCTATCCCCACCACCCATCCAGTGGGGTCTCCAGAGCCCATAATCTTTAACCTCCTCCTCCCCAGCTTTGAAACTCCAGACCTTGATATCTGACTTATAAAATGTGACTGTCCTCAATTCAAGAAACCATCATCTACGACTGGTCATCACTCCTCTCCCAGGCTACCTCTTACACATTATGAAAACCTCAACACCAATGTGTTTACTCAAGTCTGCCCAATATATTAACTATTCCAAGAGAAACTAACACAATGCCAGGAACCTTTGCCCTCTCAGTTTTAAGAGGTTTAAGTTCCTTTTAAAACTTGATATATTAATTGGGTTTTTCACAAAATTACCTTCAAAAAAGTCAGTTGAGCACACATAGTCTTCAGTTGAAAGAAAAAAAAATCATGTAACAGCAGTTACTTCTGATCTTTTAGAAAAAAAAAAATTATTAGCATTCTCTCAGAAGGTTTTCTTAAAAGAATAAAGAATATAAAAATGGATAAATAAACATATTGAAAGGCCTGGGAAGAAAAAAATTCACCTAACAGATTAAATATCCTGCAAATTCTAGCTAGTATAACAGTTTACAAATGAATCTAATATACTATAAATATTATGGCACCTCTGCTATCACCATAGGAACTCTGCTTTCTACTTAAGAAAACAGCAATATGTTAAAATGACAGCTTAAATCAATTCTCTAAACAATCTTAGAAATGCAACTCTTTCTGTAATAATACAATTTGAACAAAATTGCCATTTATAGCAGAATATTTACTTTAGCCAAGGCAAAGCAGCTTGCAAGGTAAAATGAAATAGATTAACAGTTTATTCTACATTAAAGAATTTTAGGTTAATAGGCCTGGGAAGGTTTTCTCTCAAGCCACATAATTATTTTAACCAACGTATACATAAAATCGTGATTTTTTTCCATCCTTTAAATAACTTATTTGATTACTAAATTAATTCTTCCTTCTTCAATAAGTTTATATTGAGATCTTTTTTAGATTAATCCTGTAATTCTTGCTTTTTATTTCTTTCTCTCTTCCCACCTAATACCCCTTAAATAGAACTATAGAATTCCTTTTTGGCTTGTGGAAAAATGTATTTCAATTTCACCTACAAACTGGCCTAGGCCTAATGAAATATATAAGCAGGGAGGAGATCCATGGTGCAAATAGATGTTTCATAGTCTGATATTATCTGATTACCATGGTCTGTAAAAATACTTGATGAAAAGTGCAAGTGTAAACAAAGTCAATTCAATTATTTCCTGTGGTCAGTGGAAAATACATTGGACCAGGAGTCAGTAAACTAGATTTTGTTCTTGTCTGTAATACTAACTAGCTGTATGACCACAGACAAATTGAAGACGCTACTTCCTCATCTGCAAAATTAAAAAACTGAACCAAATGGCCTCTAAAGATACCTTTCACCTCTAAACAGCATGATTTCATTTCCACGTCACAAATTTCAATCAACCCAGAGAATTCATGGTACTTTCCAGAAAAGTGCTTGAATTTCCAAGAAATTCAATTTTTAAATTATCTTTTAGACAATCCCAGCCATATGAATGGGGAGGAAATGTTAACTATTAGCCAGGTG
>NW_005371207.1:1603498-1614863 GCF_000412655.1 Myotis brandtii
TTAAAGAATTTTAATAAAACTGTCAAATGCAAAGTTTCATTATTTCACATGGGCTTCCTTCCTCTATGAGCATTTAATGAGCAGGGCTCCTAACTAGTTGACAATATTTTTGCAATCAAGATGCATGTGTATGCCCCACTTAGGAACACATCTGACATTAAGAAACACACCTAAGACATACAAGTGTGATTTTCAAAGAGTACTAATGTAAATGTCTTATATGCCAAAATTTTCCTTCTATATCCAGTTTTCTTTTTCTTGATAGGTTATTATCCATTCACTTCTTTTACAAGTAAAACAATCCTATATAATATCCTATATAATAAAAGGCTAATATGCAAATTGTCCCCTCGACCAGGAGTTCGACTGGAAGTTTGACCAGGAGTTTGACCAGGGGGCGGTGCTGGCTGGCCAACCTCCCACGTCCCCTCCCCCGGGCCTGAGGGCCTGGATCGGGGTGGGCTGGCCAGATCCCACCCGTGCACGAATTCGTGCACGGGGCTTCTAGTTAGAAACTATTAGACTATGTAAGGGAAAATCATATGCCTACCCTTTCATGTATTCCCTTCCAACATTTTTCTTAACACATGTTATTTTTTACACAATTGCGATCATACATATTTCCAAATACTAGGTGTCTTTTTCACCCAACCTTATAATTTTTCCATGTCATAAATCCTCTCGAAGCAGGACTTATAAGGGTTGTATGGTATTCATAAATAACAAAAGCTGGCACTTCTTGGGTATTTACTGTGTGCCAGGCCCTTGTCTAAGTGCTTTATATGCATCTGCTCACGTAATCATCACACAGATCTATGGGATAAGTGCTATTACAATTTTCACTCTCAGGGTGAAGAGCTTTCTCAAAAGAGCAAGGTTTAGAACCTCCTGAGAGCAAGTTCTTATCAACTATACCCTATTGTCATTCCTAGCAAGAAAATAATGCTTATTAACAGAAACTTGGTTATATCACCATATTTTCTATGTTTGAGAATTCAGGAACTAAACATTTGATATTTAATGTATTCCTGAAACAAAAGAGAATCGTTTACTATAGCATCTGTAAAATCACAAAACTTTTTCATCAACAAAATACTGCTTATACTTTTTTTTAACATGAATCATTCTGTATATACTGTTTATAATTTTTTAACTTAGCATGGTAAACATCCTTCCTTAAAACATTACTATAACCACATGACAGAAAATGTATTTTCTCTTGAGACAATGTATTTTCTGAAAACAGAGTAAGTGAATCTCTAAGTACATAAGAGTTTGAGAATAAACTTCAACTGGTCAGTGGAGACCGTCAGTAATTCAGACATCTGCTTTCAGATTCACTTTCAGATTAACATTCAATAAATGTCAATGGATAATAAATAAGTGTGCATGTCTCTAAACACATGCACTGACCCAGCCAGCCTCCCACGTAGACACACTCAAGCACTATCTTAATGGAATTATCCCTGCCAACTTCAAAGAAAAGAGCGGCAGGGAGATTCAAACAAACCATTTGGCATTACAGAATTCTGATCAGATAAGGACCTTGCTACCAATTCACTGATAAGGACCCAAGAAGTCCATGAGAGAAAAAGTGACAAAAATGTAAAAGAAATAAAAACAACTTCACTATCCAAGTAAGTGCTACTTGATGGTTTGCAAACTTATGGTTTAAATGAATAAAAAGCAGCTCCAATAGTTTTTATTATTTGTATATTTGTTTTACTTGTAGTCCCCCCCCCCCGCCCCGCCGAAATTAATGAGTTACTAAATACCTAACAGAAGAGATAGAGCAGTGTTCTTTTACATACTGGATTTCCAGAGAGTGGTGAAAACAAATGGTCCTAAAAAAGGAAATTAACGTTACTTGAGTCAAAAATGTGTGGCTGTTTTCAAAAATTATGCAAAGATTATGCAGATATACTGACAACCTGACCAGCCTTTTCTAAACTATTGCAAACACAAGGCCAGTGCCAAAGTGATACGTACGAGAATACCACCAATTTATCAGGTGGCAATGAAAAATTAATGACATAATGGAACCTGTGCGTTAGGAAAATTAATCTGGCAGAGAGAGATAGGATTGAATGAAGTAAATAGAAACGGTGTAGAGGAGAGAAATTAGGGACATTGCGGAATCAAAAAAGGATGAAAAACGAAAACATGTAAGGTAGAGTCTTCAGGATGCATTTATTCATCCACAAAATATTTGTTGAGCCAGACACTGAAGAAATCACGGTGAACAAACATTCCAGTGGGGGAAATACACACTGACAAATGCATATTCAAAGAAATACATAAACATGCTAAGTGCTACAAATGAAAAGAGCAGGCAGGGCATGTTTTGGTTTGAGTGGATCGGCAAGGCCATGTTAGTACAGTTCCAGAGACCAAGGGGAGTGGCCTGCTAGATGATGAGGCTGGCCAGGAGGTGATGATTACCCCAGGCGGAGGTAAGAGCTTCTGCCAAAGGCCTGAGACTGGGGTATGAGAGACTCCAGAACATGTTAAAGCTGGGCCAGTGAGCAATGACAGGGTGGTGCCCAATGAGGAGAACACCTTACTGTCCAAGGGAGGATGCTTCCACTCCAAGGGCAGTGGGAAGCACCAGTATATTTAAGGATTCAGAATTGAAGCCTTAAGGACAGAGTAAGAATGGCAGCAGAGACCAGATGGGCAACCCTATCCTCTACTGCTACAAGGACCAAAATAAGGGCAGGAGACAGAGGGGAGGGACTTGCAGGTTGCAGCAATCATGAGTGCTACTCGCCAGAGAGTTCTCTCTCCTTCCAGGCATACAGATGGGGCTGTACTTCCCCCCCTTTGCCTAAAGTATGGCCATGAGACTTGCTTTAGCCAATGGCACATAAGCAGAAGTGGAAGCTAAGAGCTTATGAGGGAGTCCCCACACTCTTTCCCTCAACAGGGACCCACTACATTCAAGATGGTGGCTGTTTCATCAACCCAGGATCTAGGACATGGACAACATGGTCCCCAGCCACCCTCAATGGAAAGGAAGAGTGGGGGGAGGGGGGAGGTCAGAATAAAACCTTTCTGTTATGAGCCACTGAGATTAGGAAGTCATCAGCCCATACTGACTGATGCAGAGATAGGACATAATGGATGTAGTGATGATGGAATGAGAGAGGCAAGTGAAAGGGCGAGGGCTACGCCCTCCATCTTGCCCCAGGGTAAGGGCTAGGCCCTCCATCTTGCCCCAGGGTAAGGGCTAGGCCCTCCATCTTGCCCCAGGGTAAGGGCTAGGCCCTCCATCTTGCCCCAGGGTAAGGGCTAGGCCCTCCATCTTGCCCCAGGGTAAGGGCTAGGCCCTCCATCTTGCCCCAGGGTAAGGGCTAGGCCCTCCATCTTGCCCCAGGGTAAGGGCTAGGCCCTCCATCTTGCCCCAGGGTAAGGGCTAGGCCCTCCATCTTGCCCCAGGGTAAGGGCTAGGCCCTCCATCTTGCCCCAGGGTAAGGGCTAGGCCCTCCATCTTGCCCCAGGGTAAGGGCTAGGCCCTCCATCTTGCCCCAGGGTAAGGGCTAGGCCCTCCATCTTGCCCCAGGGTAAGGGCTAGGCCCTCCATCTTGCCCCAGGGTAAGTGCTCCATCTTACCTTGGCCATGTGCTTGGCAAGGAGCTTCTTCTTGGAAGTCTAAGCCTCTGCTAGCCACACCCAGGAACAAGACACTGACTTGCGCCTGGCCAATCGGCAAGGCCACAGCCCTTTCTCCTCCCCTTACTCCAACCCCCTATAAAACCCCTCTCCACACAGAGTTCTCTCTCTCTCTGCTTCCTGTCGCTGCGTCGACAAGGTGGGGGAGCCGAGCTAGCTCGAATAAAGACTCTTATGCTATTGCATCGGACTGGCTCCCTGATGTGGGTTCTTGGGGATCCTGAAATCTGGGCATAACAGCAAGAGGAGATGAACAGAAAAGATAAAGGAGGAATTCGAGATTCAAAGTTGGTGACCATGAAAATGATGCAAGAATGCAAAAAGGTGGCTGGTTTGGGAATAAAAAGTGACAACTTGTGCTTCATAGATGCTGAAGGTAAAGAACTGGTAGGACAACCAACTACACATCAGGCAGGTTAGCAGAAAACCAGATCTGAGCTGGGAGAAAAATCAGAACTGAGATAAAGATATAGAAACTGCAATAAAGGTGTTCAGAGTGAAGGGAGGAGATTAAATTCTATGAACTACTGGTAGAGAAGAGACCCTTTAGGAAAGCCCTTGGGTGGTGAGTGCAGCAGGGGGACAGAGTAAAGAAAACAAAAGAGGAAGGAAAACCGCAGAAGGGGATGGAGGAGTACTGACCAGTATCAAGTGCTGCAGACATTTTGAAGACAAATTCAAGGAGGACTGAGAAGCCAACCTACCCAAAGGACAGAAGCCAGGCTGCAGGGTTGCAACTGAAGGTCGCACAGTGGTTAGTAACAGAGACTTAACAGAGCCCAGGCAGCCAGGTCCAAGTCCCAGCCTTCCGATACTGTAAAGAAAGAATCCTCTTAAGTCATTATTTTTCTAAAACAAAATTTAACGTTATCACAAATGGTCCACATTCCACCATTTTTTTAAACTACGTTAAGACCTTTAGATAGTTTGCAGTTGGTCAGCATTTTACATTTTCTGCCCTGATGAGTCAGCACTGTGACTTAAGACACTTTATACACATTTCAGGCTAGTCTTTAGGAAACATTCCCACAAATGTAAGTATTGGGCCAAAGAATAGGAGCTTCTCAAAGTTCTTGATACATATAGATCAACTGCAAAAAGGTTATATCATTCACCATCTTATAATATATAGGAGACAGGATTCTCATAAAATACTATGCGAATGGGGCCCCTGGAGTTGTGGAATGGTGCAGCCCTGCAAATAAGTGTGCCCAGTTCACCCATGCTTGCAAATACCTTTTCTATCTTTGCAAATTTTCAAATTACCAGGCTAAACGGCACTTTATTTTAATTCATGTCTCTTTAATTATTAGCAAGACTGCACTTCTTTCTCGCTCTGTATTGGCTAATTGTATTCCTTTTTTCAAGGAACTGCCTTATTAGTGCCCTTTCCCATTTTTCTGCTGGAGTATGTTTTTTTAATTAAATTTCAAGAACTCTATATAATTTTAGAAACTTAATACTATGACTGAGATATAGATATAATAAACAGAGTACGAATACTGTTTCTAAGCCCATTGTTTAACTTTTACATTTATGGTACTTGTGACATACAGAACAGAGGTTTGTTTACATGGGAAGGCAGTAGGCAGAGATTAAGAACACACGGTCTGAAGCCACAGTGCCCAGGCTCAAGACCCAGACCCTCCACTTATAGCTGTGTGACCTGCGGATGACTTACCTTCCCATGAGTAAAGCCATAACACATATTCTATGACATAGCAAGTACTCAATTAATGTGGGCTCCAGATATATTTAGTCAAGATCAGTTTTCCTTTATTAGCATAATACAAGCTTACATTTGTTGAGCACTTACTAATAAGCACTTTACATGCATTACCTTATTTAATCTTTTTTTTAAAAAAACTCTCTAAGATAATAATACCTAACAATCCCAATTCTCAAATGAACAAACTAAGGCTTAGTTGAAGTAACTTGCTCAGAGGTCTTAGCTCATCAGTGGCAAAGCCACGGCTCACCTCCCAAGCCCAGGCCAAACTGGTTTTTTTCCCCTTCATTTCATACTTTAAAAATCCTTCTTCAACCTTACATGATTATTCACCCATGATTTATGCTGTTCCTTGTTATTTGTTTTATATGTAACTGTTACCTTTAGTTATAATTTATTTCAGTGCATGATTTAAGATGGGGCTCCAACACTGTTGTTGTACAACATCATTTACTGAATGGTACACCCACTATATTTGACTCCTCCCATGATACCCCCTAAATGCTTACACACAGAGATATTTCTGGGTTTTCTCTTCCATACCACAGACCTCTACCCTGTCCTTGGGCCTGCATGACACAAAACTATCACATTTACCCCAAGATTACACTTAGGGGAAGATCACTCTAAGAAGCATATGTTCATAGGGTGGTTTGAACCTCTTTCCTAAAACAGATTTCACAAAGACAAGAAAAAATATTTTATGTGTTCTCAGCCTATCATAGAAATTGCTCCCATTGGCAACTGTATTTCTCAAAACTTCTCTACCTCTTTCCTAAAACTTGTCCCTCTTTGCCCAAGCTGCTTTCCTTCCCCTTTGCCTACCTGGGCATCCTAAGCATTACTCAGTCTCTCATTCTTTTCTGGGAAAAAAAAATCCTTCTTATGTCTGTATCTTCCAGGTACAGTTCAACTCTTCATAAATCCTTTCCCTATACACCAGTTCTGTCATTTCATCTCCCTCAATTTTCGGAAGCAACCATTTGACCCTTTAAATTTGCTCCTTTGTGCTATTATCCATCTTTTTATAGATGACTGACCTTTCTACCTGTTTAGATCATAAACCCTACAGGGCAAGGGCCTGCTCTAACAAAATAGCATATCTTTAGCACCCAGCAAAGAATCCTAGCACAAAGCAGGCACTCAATAAATGTGGATAAAGATTTCACAATTCCTTCCTTCCCTTTTCAAATTCAAGGCCCTCCCATCTCCTAGTATTCAAAAAGACTAGAAGCCAAAGAAATAGAACCTGTTGTTGATTATCTAGTTGGAGATGGGCCTCCACCCTGCTTCCTGTATTTTGGGATATTTCTGTTTGTTAGGACTCCACCAGAGGGTGGAGAAAGACAGTGAGGTGAAGCTCAGGCCAGTTCAGTTGCTGATTTACTAACATATCTGATTTAAAATTACAGCCAAAATGAGGTTTTATGTTACCAGAGCATTTCAAAGAACACCACTCGGGTCTCACATTACCTCAGATAATACTGGAATCTTGAGCTGACTGAACTGGGGGGGTGAGGAAGGCCCAAGCATATACTCTGAGAGATTATCATTCCACACCTTCTGTCCATCCTCCTCCAGTAACACAAAGGAAAACTTAGTAATGACCTGACTTGGTTCCATTTCATTTTGTTTCATTCCATTCCATATTGTTAGATCCCGGCAGGGGCTTGCCATGGAAGGAGAGTTTGAAACTGAACATACTGAGATAAGATCAGTAAGGAAGCCGGCAGCCAGATGACTTGGGCATCAATACCCAAGTGCATACAGTCGGCAAACCAACGAAAAGAGCTGTGTCACAATACTTAAATCTTTCAGAGAAAGGATATTTTTAGGCCTTGAGGGGTATACTGTTATATCTAGGCCGTTCTGATGCTATCTTTAATACATTGAGAGACCCAAGGTAAAATGCCTTCAGGAGCTCCAAAAGCAGTCACAACTCAACTCTGCTCTGGGAATTAATTCTAGTTTTTATTCTGAGCTTGCATATTTTGAGCATGCTGCCCTCCTGATGATTCTAAATCACAGAAAGCTCATTCTGGGATCTGTAAAGATTCTTCTTTCATTACCCAAAATCATAAATTACCTTTCCCGGAGTAAACATTACTGGAATGTTACTAGTAGTACATCTTCTACTCTCATAGAAGCAGCCTGTTAGTGGGGAAAGGAACTCTAGAAACAATTCTGTAAAGCCCCCTGTTTAATAGAACAGGAGCCCTGAGGTTCAGAGAAGTTAGGCCATAGCACAAGGTGACTTAAGTAGCTGGAAGAACATATGCCGAGCACTAAGAGCTTCACCTATATTGCTCATTTAATCTCCCAATAGCCCTATAAATTAAGTACCATTATTATCTCTACTCTAAAGATGAGGAAACTGAGCACAAAGTTAAGTTATATGCCTAACATTGCATAGCTGTTAACAGGTAGAGCTGGGATTACAACCCAGGAGTTGTGTCTCCAGAGCCTATGCTCTGAACTACCAAATCTCTAGGATTAAAACCTGAGATTCTTTTTAATATATTTTATTGATTTTTTACAGAGAAGAAGGGAGAGGGATAGAGAGTTAGAAACATCGATGAGAGAGATCGACCAGCTGCCTCCTGCACGCCCCCCAATGGGGATGTGCCCGCAACCAAGGTACATGCCCTTGACCGGAATCGAACCTGGGACCCTTGAGTCTGCAGGCCGACGCTCTATCCACTGAGCCAAACCGGTTCGGCAAACCTGAGATTCTTGACCCCACCAAAGGTTCACTCCATTATAAATCATTCTAAGACTCACAAAAGAATAAACCACATTTGAAAAGGTCTGCAAACCATGTTGGAGCCTGATTAGAACAAACTACTAATCAAATTAGTAGTTTCACCCTAGCTGGTTTGGCTCAGTGGATAGAGCATCGGCCTGCAGACCAAAGGGTTCCGGGTTCAATTCCAGTCAGGGGCACATACCTTGGTTGCAGGCTCCTCCTTGGCCAGGGCCCTGGTCAAGGCGCATACAGGAGGCAACCAATCGATGTGTTTCTCTCACTCACATTGATGTTTCTCTCTGTCTTTCCCTCTCTCTTCCACTCTCTCTAAAAGATCAATGGAAAAATATCCTCGGGTAAGGATTAAAACAAACAAACAAACAAACAAAAATTAGTAGTTTCTTAAACAATCTGGAAAAACTGAATAGTGTATCAATAGATTATTAACTTTATCATAATGGCACTATGTAATTATGTAAGAAAATATCCCTATTTTTAATAATACATACTATGCACATAGGGGCGAAAGGACAGGAGGCTTGGAACTCACAATCACACAAAAAAAGAAAAAGAAAAGGAAAGAAAAGGAACAGCTGAAACAAGTCTGACAAATCTTTTTTTAAATATATTTTTATTGATTTCAGAGAGGAAAGAGAGAGAGAGAGAGAGAGAGAGAGAGAGAGAAACATCAATGATGAGAGAGAATCATTGATCAGCTGCTTCCTGCCCACCCCCTACTGGGGATTGAGCCTGGGTCCCACGTATGTGTCCTGACAAGGAATCGAACCATGACCTCCTGGTTCATAGGTCTGTGCTCAACCACTGAGCTACGCTGATCCGGCTGGCAAATCTTGATAATTACTATATCTGGGTGATAGAACATGAGGGTTCATTATACTATTCTCACCACTTTTTGTTTATTTTCAAATAAGTTCATGTAAAACCATTTTTAAAAGTCCACAACCTAAACATATAAAAAATAAGCTATGAAGCAATGAAAAATTTATGAGCATATCTCACTTTTACATTTTAAAGTCTGTTTGTTAAAAGGCAGCCTTTATAACCCACTGAACTATTTAATTTTGTTGTTTCTGAACTCACTACCAGCCACTCATCAATACAAGAAGCATGGGAAGAGCTAGTTAAATCGATATCCTGTTCATTTTTTCTTTTAGTCCATCTGCAAAACTGCTTTATTAGTCAGCTAGTTAAGAATATTTAATGAGTGTTTATTATGCTGGAGGCATTGAATTAGCGCTGACACAAGTCGTCAAAGACAGAGCAGAGTAATATTTCCATCCAAGCATAGATCAATGGACCACAGGATTCCAACGCCTGGCTTGGTTGTGGCTCCGCTTCCTGCATGGATGAGAATTACTTTCTTAGATCCTCCTAGCATAGCTGAGCCAGAGCCTGTGCAGCAGATGCACCTGCTGTAGCTTCCTGGCAGACACTGGGGAGTAACAAGAGGGAGGCAGAGTACCTGGCAGGGGGGGAGGGAAGTGAGGTTTATGGGTAATTTTTAGTATCTGTAAGCTACCCCAAATTCCTCCTTCTGCAATGCAGAACCATTGCAATGCATTTCCCTTTCAGGGGGGAGTCTTGCACTCACCAGACTAGGCCCACCTACTTTTCTGCATTTTACATTTGTTTCATCAGACAAGTGATCACAGATAAACAACCCTAGGGACTGAGACAACTGCCAGGCTTCTGGCTGTTCATGCTTGAGGGTATCCAGGGAAAACTGATCTATTATTAAAAGTGTCATAAGGTAACACAGTAGAAGTATGTCACACACAGGTATGAGCACTAAGTCACTCTCAGTAGGCCATCCTTCAAAAGGAAGAGCAGATATTCAAGGACTGTGGAACATCAATAATTAGCAGTGTTGTATCTCTGTTGGCACTTCTGTGCTCAACCTAATGGCTTATTAAACTAATACCTCCTCTTCAATCCTGGCCTCCAGCACTTTGAAAATTATGGTACAGTCATGTTTCATTTACTCTTCTTTTGCCTCAGATCCCTGATGAGGACAGTAGCCCCCAGTTTAAAGAACTAAGTCTCGTGTGAAAACAGAAAAGGTGCCACAGATGTTTGTGGGCTTTATCCTTAACATATACATTTTGGCTGAAGTTGGGAAGATGCAGACATCCTACTTAAAAGCCAAAGCAACAGAAGTTAGTTCCGATTATGGATGAGATGCCAGGTTATGGTCTTTTGCCAACTCCTGCTCTGCTCCTTACCATCAGCAGATCAACTTCAGTAAAACAGAAAAAAACGCAATCCTTATTTATTATGGAACAAATTGGAGTTTGCAGAATCTGGAGTGAGTTGGCAGAGCTAGCAATTGAGAGAAAAATCAAACCAAGCCAGCTGGATCTGGATATCAGCGAAACTTCATCTCCAATCCCCGCAAACATCGTCCATGTCATCCTGGGTCTGCCCAGGAAAGGGATCTATCTGCCATCAAAAAGATGCCCCAGCCCCTGTGTTAGGAACCTGGCACTCCATCCTGATAATACCCCACACACAGAGCCACAACGTCCAGAGAATCACTTCCAAGGCCCATCTTCTTGCATTGTTCCAACCAACACCACAAGTCACCCACCCACAAACAAGCCCCTTTCAAGAAAACAAACAAAAGTGACAAGGCAAGTTGCTACTAAAAGTTTCCAGCTGCCCGGGACAGCACATTGCTGCTCCAACATCGCTCCTCTCCCGAACCACGCAAGTGATCAGGCATACTGCATTTCCAGATACAGCAGGACCAGCCCTGCCTGTGGAAGGTGATTTAAAACTTCATCTCCCTCACATCCACGGACCTGTTCTCGAAAGACCTTCTGCTACAACCAGGTTAATCTCGGAGTTGCTTGCTTCAAACTTCGTAGTAATTTACACGAAACTGAAATTACCAAGGGTTCCCATCACGCCCCCTATCCCTTTGTAAGAAGAGGCCAAACGTCAGGATGCCGGCTACAAGAAGGGGATGGAGAAAAGGATGAAGAGCCCCTTCCCTACTGGAGTTCGGCCCATCCAAAGGGTCCGCAGGGCCATCTCCAACCCTGGGTTGCCGACTGGAAAAGAAAACCCCCACCTCCACTGCCCTGCGCCCCTCCAGGAGACAGGTGCCAAGCCCCTCCACATTCCGAGGGAAAAGTGGGTGTGGGAGGGCTTGGGGGCTGGGGGAAGGAGGTCATTTCCCAGGTGGCAGAGGAGGT
>NW_005371207.1:1614962-1615166 GCF_000412655.1 Myotis brandtii
GATCTCCCCCCCCCCAGAGAAGGGACAGCAGCGGGAGAGGACCCCCGGACACAGGGTGGGGTCTGGAAGTTACCGCCCCTCCAGTACCGTCCCTTCTCCCCTGTCCAACGCCCCCGCCCCCTTTCCCACCACATCTTCATCTTTAAGACCCAGCGGGGTCGGCTGCTCCACCTCAGCCCGACCCACTTAGAGGAGCGTGGAGGG
>NW_005371207.1:1615704-1630987 GCF_000412655.1 Myotis brandtii
CGGGCCGCCTGCGGGGCAGGTGGGGACTGCAGGGGGCGCCTCCTTTCAGGTCCGATGCTCCCCAAGCCGCACGCCGGACCACCCAAGGCAAGGGCCGCGCACGCTGGAGAAGGGCGAAGACCCGGGAACAGGCGCCTGTGCCCTGGGACTCTGGGATCCCTGCCCGTGGAGCCCCCCAGCGTCCTGGGAATTGCAGTCATCCTCAGGGTCCAGGTTCGGGGGGCACCACGCCCCCCTGTGCGCCTTGGGGAGTCGGAAGTTTCAGGAAAGTGGCCTTTTTGCAGCACCCAGGGAGCACTGGGCCGTCCAAAGCTGTGGTGGTGGGGAGCCGGACGGAGCGCCCCAGGCACCCCTGGGGGCGCTCCTCGGCCTAAATCCACCACTTCACCCCCGAGGCGTCGAGCGAACTGTGGGCAGCCTGGGGAGCCTAAGGAGCACCCCGGGAGGGAGCACCCTGGGAGGACCATTGCTACCGAGTCACGCAGACCTCCGCCGGCCAGGGCGACCTGCTGCGTCACCTCGGACGGGATCAGAACTTCTGAACCTCTCCTATTTCTTCTATAAACTAAGGCCAATCATCTGCAAGAGGCTTAAATGACACGATGCGCCTCTGCCGCCCCTCCGTGGCCTGGCCAGGCTGCAAAGCGCGGGGCCCAGGAAACCCTGAAGCGCGGGGTCTGCGAACCCAACGTGACCCAAGAGCTGGCGGCTGCTAGCGACAGCTCCCACTCTGAGGATCTTCTTCACATAGCCTTCGCCGCTTTTCCATCCCAAAAGGCACCCACCGCCTTTCCTCTTTTTCCCCTCTTTTTTGAGGACACTCAGCAGCCTAACCCTGACCCCGCCGCGTAGGAGGTGCGCGGGGAGGGAGAATTTGCGCAGGGCCCTAGGCGCATGCTCAGTGGATTGGGTTTGGATTTGGGTTTGGGCGGGTCCGGGGCAGGGAACCTCTTTAAGAGTGGTTCTGATGATTGGCCAGTCTGCGCAGGCCACGCCCACACCCTGCTGATGGACGGCTTTTTACCTGCCAGATCGGCTTACGGGGCGCGCGCGGTGGCAGCTCGCACCCGCGTTCAGGGGAATCCTGGCCACTCCTCCTGCCCGAGTGTCCAGGGACCTCGTAGCCGCTGTTACTGCGGGGAGGGAGGCCCCATGGCGTCCCACCCTGCCAGAAAACCAAACACTGGCCTAAAGCGGAATCTTAAAGTGGTAGAGAAAACTGCCAATCCAGTGCTTGAAACAAAACACCGCCATTCAGGACTTAATGGGCAGGTCTGGCACATAATAAGACTGGAAGTCAGGCATGCAATCAGCACTCAATAAGCGATTGCTGGATTGGACTGTTTTCCTAGTGAATTGGAACGAAGAATGTGGCACTGAGTGAGCCTGACAGACTGAGAGATAGACAAAGCAAATAATGTGTGGATAACAAAAACAATCACACAGTAACCTATTTCCGCTATGAAATCAGGCAATGGCCTAGAACAGGAGTGGGGAACCATTTTTTGCCAAGGGCCATTTGGATATTCATAACATCAACTTACAAATTAGCCTGCTATATTTGGGGGGGGGGGGGTTGTTGTTTTTCTTAATTATTATTTTTTACAATATACCCAATAAATCTATTTAAACATTAATATTTCAAGAAAAATCCTGCTATATTTGATCAAACATTTAATTAACTCATCCCTAATGCCTTGGCAGGGCCAGAACAAATGATTTCGTGGGCCTTATACAGCCCTCGGGCCCAATGTTCCCCACCCCTGGTTCCCAGACCTCTTCTGTTCCAAGAGTAGATTGGGTGACCCCAATAGTATAGGGAGGTACAGGCCAGCCCTACCCTGCCTTTCATGGGGACCCTGTGCTGTTTTATATGACCATCCACGCCCCAACTTTACACCTCTGAGCTACACTGGTGTACGTTAGCTCACTTCTTACCAGAACTACCAGATGCTAGTCTGAGAATTCTAAATTAAGATTTCCCTTTGAATTTCTGACTTCTGAAGAAGTCCCAAACAGCACAAACCTTTATCCACTATGTTAACTTGGGTCACTAATCAGTATCTAGATAGATAGATAGATAGATAGATAGATACTCTCATATATATATATGACAACAACAAAAAGCACACAAGGTTGTGGGTTTTCTTTTTTGTTTTTAAATTTTAGCTATTGTGGTTTGTTTTTAATTTTTTTATTTACTGATTTTAGAGAGAGAGAAACATTGATTTGTTGTTTCACTTGTTTATGCATTCATTGGCTGTTTCTTATATGTACTTTGACCAGGATCAGACCCACAGCCTTGACGGACCCCGATCACACTTACCTGGTCAGGGCATTTCCCTTTGTTTTGTTTGGTTTAAGAAAAGAGCACAAATAAGTGGAAAGTGAAGAGCTCCACAACCTTCTTTTTTCTTCTTCTTTTTCTTTTTTTAGTTTACTTCAGAGAGGAAGGGAGAGGGAGAGAGAGATAGAAACATCAATGATGAGAGAGAATAATTGATCGGCTCCAACCTTCTAATTTCATCCTCATCTCTACCAGCTCTAAATTCTGTGCTTGCTAGCTGACTCGTTATATTCTAGAATTGGCAGGTTTTCATTTAGAAAGCTGGGGATGGCATTGAAGGTGCCGACAGGAGTCACTGGCAGTGTCTAACCGATTGCAAGCTCTTACAGTCAAAGAAGGAGGCATGGAAATGTAAACTAAAGCCCGGAAAGACTGATTTTCCCAGTAACCTAGAGTTGAGACCCTCCTTCCTGGTAAAAGTGTGCTGTTAACAAATGGAACATTTCTCATGTTTAAGTTTCAACAGAAACTTGGTCCTACTGTTATGGGTTGAATTGTATCCCCTCAAAATACATATTGAAGTACTAACCCTGGTACCTGTGAATATGATCTTATTTGCAAATAAGGTCTTTGCAGATACCAAGTTAAAATGAGTTTATACTGGACCAATATAACTGATGTCCTTATGAGAAGAGACACAGACATAGACACACAGGGAGAAGGCCATGTGGTAACAAAGGCAGAGATTGGTATGGTGCATCTACAAGTCAAGGAACACCAAGGATTGCTGGCAAACACCAGAAGCTGAACCAGACAAAGGATTCTCTCCTTGAGCCTTTGGAGAAAGTATGGCCTTGTGCTGACGCTTGATTTTGAACTGCAAGAGAATAAATTCTGTTTTTCTAAGTCACCCAGTTTGTGGTACTTTATTACAGCAACCTTTGGAAACCAATACACTTACCAAAGACTATGTTTTTAAATCCCCACCTGGAATTGTGGGAGTTCTTATTCCTGGAGAGAGGCAGTCACACCTTTACAGAAGGAGCAGCAGCTCCAGGCACAGGCGCTTATTGGAATAGGAATGGATAGTGTGTACGGTGTGTTCGAAGATATATCCACCCACTTTAGCTTGAGGAGTCATCCAGTCTTGGTTTTCCCAAAACTATAAGAAAGTTTTCCTTTAGTTGAGGATGAACCAGTAGGTAGTGGAGAGGAGATACAATTGCAGCCTGTTTTGAAAATATGCATATAAATGACTGCACTATGCTCAAATATTTGTAATTCAAATATTATGTATGTTTAAATAGCCACTTACTGCATTGTTTTCTTGTTAGGGTTGCTATAGGACAGTGATGGCGAACCTTTTGAGCTCAGCGTGTCAGCATTTTGAAAAACCCTAACTTAACTCTGGTGCCATGTCACATATAGAAATTTTTTGATATTTGCAACCATAGTAAAACAAAGACTTATATTTTTGATATTTATTTTATATATTTAAATGCCATTTAACAAAGAAAAATCAACCAAAAAATGAGTTCATGTGTCACCTCTGACATGCGTGTCATAGGTTCGCCATCACTGCTATAGGATTTATATGTGTCTTAATGATACATAATTAGTATAAAATCTTTTCCAGGCATATCTTGAAAGAGTACATGTGTTTTTAGCATAAATATAAAGTAACCTGTAAAGATTAGTCAGGCCTATGGATTGTAGCATCCAAGAAAGTGCAGAGGAGGCTTTCACGCTTTATTTTATCCTTACATTAATTGCAAATTTAAAATAAGCATCTATTAATTTTATACCTCATTTTTTCCTATGCAAGTTAAACCTATAAAAAAGATGAACTCTGTTGTATATAAGGCATTACTAGAGATAAAAATGTATAATAATAAAATTCTGAAGTTTCTTATAAGCTAATGGTAAATAGACTTGGGGTTTTTATTGTGGTAAAATACATGTAATGTGAGGTTTACTATTTTAACCGTTTTTAAGTATACATTTCAGTGGCATTAAGTACATTCGTATTGTGGTGCAACCATTATTAACATCCATCTCCAGAACTTTTTTCATCATCCCAAACTGAAATTCTCTACCCATTAAACAATGATTCCCCCTTTCCTCAGTCCTGGCAACCACCATTCTATTTTCTATCTCTATGAATTTGACTACTCTAGGTACCTCATGTAAATGGAATCATACAATATAATTCTTTTTTGTGTATAGCTTAATTCACTTAGCATTTGTTGGAATTTCCTCCTTTTAAGGCTGAACAATATTCCATTGTGTCCACACACCACATTCTTTTTTTATCAATTCATCCATCAATGGACACTTGGGTTTCCCCTTTTGGCCATTGTGAATAACATGGCTGTTGTTATAAACATGGGTGTGCAAATGTTTGTTTGGGTCTCTGCTTTCAATTGTTTTGGTGTATACTCAGAAGTGGAGTTGCTGGATAATATGGTAATTTTATGTTTAATTTTTTTTTTGAGGAACCATTACACTGTACTTCATTTTCTACATGTTTCATAGTATCTGTTTTCTAAGAACATTGGTTAATTTATTTTAGAAAGCAAGCTTTTTAAAATGTTACTAACATCAATAGAAGACACAACCTTTTCTTCAAAATAAGGCATCTGGGGAAAGGTATGCAATTAATCTAACACATAAGTTTACAGACACCATTTAGGGTTAATAGTATTGGAGGAATATAACCCCCTCTTTCACTTCTATTTTAGTCAGAAGAGATTCCTAGAAGAGATGAAATATGAGGCCTTTAAGCGATCATTGAGACCAGGGCCTCTCAAACTTTATAAGGCATATAAATCATCTGGAGATCCTGTTAAAATGCAAGTTCTGATTCAGAATGTCAGGCGTGGTGCCCAAAATTCTGCAGTTTTATCAAGCTCCCTGGTGATGTCAAACTCTTCACAAATGCAGGTGGTGCTGGTCCACAGACCACATTATGTGAGTGGCAAGCATTTAGACATCCATTTCCAGCAGTAGGGAAAACTGCAGACCCTTAAAAACCCTCCAACTGGCTCCTCCTCCTCCAACACCATGGCAAACAGGCAGCAGCTGGGTGAGCCAACTTTGAGCTGAGTTGAGGGGGAGGTGGGCTGGGAGTAGGGACCTCTGCTTCCCTCTCTAAGCCTCAGTTTTGGCATCTAGAATATGGGCATGACAACCCAGTTACTGGCTCCTGTCAACCCAGGTGCTCAGGAAGCCAAGGCCCAGGCTGGACTCATTAGCAGGGAAGGCCCCGGGAGTTAAGGGTGAGACTGGGTTACATGAAATTCACTGGTGATAGATTAGGGAGTGGGGAGAAAGCAAAGGGGGGCGGGGGAGGGGGAATTGGATAAATAGTGAAAAAAAATCCTCCAATTGACCTTTAAAATTTAAGGGGAAAGAAAACCAAACACTCGATAGGAAAATGGACAGAACTCATAACCAAACAATGCACAGAAAAGATACAAAATGACTGGTCAGCACTATCCTGATAAATACCATCCTGCTTTTTATATTTAGGGTTGATTTAAGCCCCACAAATTAGGCATTGCTATTTTTGTTTGATATAGTCACTATTTGGTTAGATATGCTCACATATTTATTAGTTTATTTGTTTACCATTCTTTTTTCCATCCCAAGTTTTTCATTTGGGATCACTTTTACCTTACCCAGAAATAAACCCAATGACAATTTTGGTTCCTATGTAGTTTATCCCTTTACTAGAGGCCCGGTGCATGAAATTCATGCATGGGGGGGGGGGCCCCCTCAGCCCAGCCTGCCCCCTCTCTAATCCGGGACCCCTCGGGAGATGTCTGACTGCCAGTTTAGGCCCAATCCGCTTACAATCCGGGACCGCTGGCTCCTAACTGCTCACCTGCCTGCCTGCCTGATCACCCCTAGCTGCCTCTGCCTGCTGGCCTGATCACCCGAAACTGCCCTGCTCTGCCAGCCTGGTCACCCCTTACTGCCCCCTGCTGGCCTGGTAGCCCCAAGATCCCCGCCCCCCTGCCGGCCTGGTCACCCCACGCAGCCTGCTGTTCGGTGGTTACTGTGATGGTGTCCCGGACAATTTGCATATTCCTCTATTATTAGTATAGATAAATTTCTAAACATGCAAATTCTTCCCTCATTATGCTGTATCATGAGTGCATGGAAGAAGTAAAACAGTCACTGAGCCATTGGTGTCATAACCAGACTTCTGAAAAACTGCAGGCAACTTGGTTAGATACCCATTCTCAATACTTCTGGCATCCAAAGGCAGAGATAAAAATCCAGCTGTATCAACAGCCCTTCTGAATAAATGAAATTTGCCATTAAAGTAAAGGAATAGTTAAACTGTAATATATAAACAAAATGTAAGGAATTGTTAGTAAAAGGATTACATTAAATTATAAAGATTGTTTTTAAGTAAGTGATCTGGGGACAGAAAACAGGGCAACCACGTGATATTTCTTGCTTCAGATTTTTTCCTTTTATCTTATTTTGACTCTATTCTTTTCTCAGTCATTGAAATATTGCTTAGATAATTTAGAATGATCTGTCTTTTTCTAACATCAAAGTACAAATTGAAAACATTCTATTATCTTTCACATAAGGAATGTTCTTAAAATGACATTTAGAGAGAGCATTAGGAAATACTCATTTCTGTAAAACATTAAATTTATCCTCATCTTTTGTTAATTGACACAAATTTATTCAGTCAACAAATATTTACTGAGAATCCACTATGCACTAGACACAATTCTTAGTACAGAAGATATAGCATGATTTTTAAAAGATCAATTTTCTTTGTGGAGCTTACCTTCAGGTGCAGAAGACAATCCATACAAAGTCAAATAAGCAAAACGTATTTTGACAAAAGCAAGAGCTAAGATAACTAAGCCAGGAAGGGACTATGATTTATTTTGGATGAGGCGGATTAAAATGTAAGTAGTATGGCTGGGGAAAGTCTCAAAAAGAAAGGATTGGGCTGAAACCAGCTCTCCGACATCCCCCAAGGGGTCCTGGAGTGCGAGAGGGCACTCTGCAAAGTTCTGCAAAATTGTTGTCATACATGGTGTGGAACACAAATGCAAGTGTGCAAGAAATTAGATTCAGGGCCAACTGTGCCCCAGCAACAATATAACCCATGGCCAAAGTTGGAATCGGGCTCCTTCCTCTCTGGTTTCAGGATGTGTCACCCAAGAACCGCTGCTGCCAAGTCACTGCAGCTCGACAGCTCCTGCATTGAGCATCTGCCCCCTGTGTTCTAACTATGACCATGGAAGTAGTCATGAAGAGAAGAATTGAGGCCCTGGCCAGGTAGCTCAGTTGGTTAGAGCATGGTCCAGATGTGCCAAGATTGCAGGCTCAATCCCCAGTCAGGGCACATACAAGAAACAACTGATGAGTGCATAAACAAGTGGAACAATAAATCAATGTTTCTCTCTCTCAAATCAATAAATAAATGAAAAGAGGGGAATTGATTCAGTGATACTGTGTGCTTGCCCAGCAAAACCAAATCCCCAGCCATATCTTAAAAATATATTAAAGTTTCACACCCATTAAAATGGCTCCTCTTCCTCCTTCTTTCCCCCCTTCCCCCCGGAAAAAATCCAGGAAATAACAAATGTTGGGAAGGATGTGAAGAAATTGGAATCCTGTGTACTGTTGGTGAGAGTAGTGCAGTTGCTGTAGAAAAAAAATACTGTATGGTGGGGCCTTGAAAAATTAAAAGTTGAACTACCATATGATCTAGTAGTTCCACATCTTGGTAGATATACAAAATAATTGAAAGCAGGGTTTCAAAGAGATATTTGTACACCCATGTTCTTATCAGTATTATTCACAATAGCCAAGAGGTGGAAACAACTCAAGTGTCCAATGATAGATGAATGAATAAGCAGAATGTATTCTATACATACAATGGAATATTATGCAGCCTTAAAAAAGAAAGAAATCGGACACATGCAATAACATGGATGGACTTTGAGGACATTATATTAAGTGAAATAAGCCAATCACAAAAAGACAAATCCTATATAATAAAAGGGTAATATGCAAATTGACCCTAACAGCAGAACAACCGCTGGACCAGTCACTATGAGGTGCACTGACCACCTCTTGGTCCCTTTCCCTGGCCAGCAGGCTCCAATCGCCTGATGGCCACTCGCAGCAGGGGCAGGGTCGGCAAGCTGGCAGAAACAGCCGACCTCTCAGTCCCTTCCCCTGGCCATCAGGCACTGATCACCTGATGGCAAATGGGGAACCAGGGGTGGGTGGCAGTGGGGGACAGGGCCAGCTGCGGGCAGCTGGGGAAGATGACCCTGATCTCAGGCCAGGCCTAGGAACCGTACCCGTGCATGAATTTTGTGTTCTGGGCCATTAGTGCATCTATAAAATGCCTTTTTTCCTACAATTTTTGTTTGCATACACCCTGATAGTCTCTTCAAGACAATGATTTTGTAATATTTTTAATAGAAGGAATAGAAAGAAAATTCAGTCTTTCTTTAAGCACCTCTAATTGAATTTTTATTATTGATAACTTAGAAAACTTTCTTTTAACTTTGCAATAAGCTGTTAGTAATGTCTTGTAAAACTTTCTTGGATTTTGTCAAATTTCCAAGAAGAAGTTTCTTTCATAAAAGAGCTGTAATATTTCAGTGCATTTTAAAGTTTGTTGTCAATGTCTTCCAACTGGCAGTATTCAATAGCCAGTTTGTCATTGACATCCTCGTTGTGTTGGAGTATTAAGAGTTTTATGTTTTTATCAATGTCAATATTTCCTGTTTAATTCATAAGAACTTAAAATTCTTTTCCAGTTAGTGATTACAATTCACAGTTTTCAAACAATCCAAATACCATCTATTTCTCCTGATAGAATGTCCCTTCTGCATAATGAATGATTGGTTTTCGTATGATCTGAAAGTTTTGTGTTATGTTTTCCTTCTGATCCCAGAAAGCTTCTACTGACTTCATCACTCCTCTTAACTGTTTTGTTTCCATTAATTTTAAGAAATGGAAAATAAGCTACCTTTATGTACATTTAAATAGTTTATAGTTTCTCATTATTTCATTGAAATGTTCCAAAACATCTTTCTAAATTGCAGTTAAGCCCTAGCCTGCATAGCTCAGTGGATGGAGCATCGGCCTTCGGACTGAAGGATCACAGGTTCGATTCCAGTCAAGGGCATATGCCTGGGTTGCGGGCTTGATCCCTAGTGGGGGGGGCGTGCAGGAGGCAGCCGATCAATGGTTCTCTCATCGTTGATGTTTCTAGCTCTCCCTCTCCCTCTCCCTTCCTTTCTGAAATCAATAAAAATGTTAAAATAAATAAATAAATTGCAGTTAATATGGTATATTCCCAACTTAACTTTCCTTTAGCAAATCTCAAAACTGTCCATGAAGGAGCTTGAGATGGAAAGACACTGTGGGCTTAACAGCCTGCAGTTAAAATACCCTGCTCCCATAAATTTTTAAAAATGTAAGACTATATGAGTACATGACTAGGACTCCTTCCAACGCTTTGGAAAGAGCAGTGCACACCCGGGCCCTCAGAATTAGGCAAACCCACTTCTGCCTCCAGTCCCAATAGAGCTGCACCCTAGAAATAATGTCCAGAGAACCAGGCCAGCAGTTTGCTAATTGTTGAGCCATACGTTAATTTTACTGTTTTATGACTGCCTCCTGTCAAACTCCTCCTACTCCTCCTATAATTGGGTGTAACGAAGACTTCTTCCTTTCTTCCTATCCCTCCTCCTCCTCTTGCTGGCTGCCTTTCCACTCCTCTTGCATTCTGGGAAATCATGCTCTGGAGCCCTGCGGCTGCTGACAGATTTCATTAACCTGACGGAAATGTTTCTCCTTCTCAGGCCCTCCTCTGGCTGCTGCCAAATTCCTCTCAGCCTCCCAGGGTGCAGAGTCTCAGCTCAGGTCTACACTGACCCAGAGCCGCGGTGGCCAATGTGCCCGTGAGAGCGGGTCAGTGGGTGACAGTCAATGGAAATACAACCCCGTACCCCGCACGCCCGCCCCTTTAGTTCACACAAAGAAGATCTATTTTGACCAATGAAAATAGCAATACAACTTAGGATGCCCCAAATATGATCTCAATTTTCGGCCACTCTTTGCCTTTCCGTGTATCTTTGATATCACATGAGTGAGCTGAAGATTCGGGAGCATGAGGCTCCAAAATGAGGTGACATTCAAACGGTCAGGTGCATTATCAGCACCTCATAATTACAGTTTTTAGCATATGTAAAATAGAAGTACACTCAAAATACTACGAAATGATCGTTTCAAACAGTAGCCTGCTCATAGAACTCTTATTTTTAAAATTATTTTGCACTTTTATCTATTGTTTTAATTTTAATTTTTTATCAGAACAATTTATTGATAATGATTGGTCAGCTTTTTTTGTTGTTGTTAAATATATTTTTATTGATTTCAGAGAGGAAAGGAAAGAGACATCAATGATGAGAATCATTGATCAGCTGCCTCCTGCACGCCCCCTATTGGGGATGGAGCCCGCAACCCAGGCATGTGCCCTTGACCGAAATGGAACCTGGGACCCCTCGTCTGCAGGCTGCCGCTCTAGCCACTGAGCCAAGGAGGCTAGGGCTGGTCAGCTTTTCAGTGCACAAGGCACCAGTAAGTAGGCTCTAGTGGGCAGGAGAATTTTTAAAATATAAAGATAAGACTGAACAAGATCAGGATCCAAAGACAGTGGTTTACCAAATCAAAATAGGAAATTCACTTCCACTTCATTGGTAGTACAAATTCTGGTCTTCTTTCTCAATTCATCTGCTCCATTTACTCTTCAGAGTCCTCAAATAACTGCACCACACAGATTTTGTAGCTGCATTCAGTGAGAGACAGGGTAGAATATGCTTTCTCCATCTTACCTAGGACCAGAATGCCTAAGCACACGGCATTTTTATACTGTTTTAAAATATACTGAATTTTCCAGGAATGCACCTAATGTGTAAAATCAGGAGGTATTGTATTTGATCTTGTTTAGAACTATATAAAAATGTGTTCATCATCTTCTAAAGTCACCAAAGGCAACACTACCCATGGCATTTGGGTTGTGCTGTTGGCCAGCAAAGCACACCCATATGAGCCTGCATTTGTAGTTTTGTATTCTCCAGTGATTCTTCAGACATGTACATTCTTTTTTCTGACTATTACTTTGTGCTTTACCTGAGGCATTAAAATATTGAAGTAGATATTAGTTTATTATAAATTGTTTAACTTTTCTTTTTTTTAAAATATATTTTATTGATTTTTTACAGAGAGGAAGGGAGAGAGATAGAGAGTTAGAAACATCGATGAGAGAGAAACATCGATCAGCTGCCTCCTGCACATCTCCTACTGGGGATGTGCCCGCAACCCAGGTACATGCCCTTGACCGGAATCGAACCTGGGACCTTTCAGTCCGCAGGCCGATGCTCTATCCACTGAGCCAAACCGGTTTCGGCTAACTTTTCTTTTTCTTTACACTATAGCTAGAGAATCATAGTGATATTTTTTAAATGATGTGCTTTGCTGGATTAAAGAGGCCTTTATTTTTTATTTTTTTAATCCTCACCTGAGGATATTTTTCCTTTCTTTTTTTTTTAATTAAATATTTATTGTTCAGATTATTACATTTGTTCCTCTTTTTCCCCCCATAACTCCCCTCCTCCCAGTTCCCATCCCAACCTCCGCCCTCACTCCCCACCCACTGTCCTCATCCATAGGTGCACGATTTTTGTCCAGTCTCTTCCCGCATCTCCCACACCCCTTTTCCCCCCAAGAATAGTTAGTCCGTTCCCTTTCTATGTCCCTGATTCTATTATAATCACCAGTTCATTCTGTACATCAGGTTATTTATTCACTTGATTCTTAGATTCACTTGTTGATAGATGCATATTTGTTGTTCATAATTTGTATCTTTACCTTTTTCTTCTTCTTCCTCTTCTTAAAGGATACCTTTCAGCATTTCATATAATACTGGTTTGGTGGTGATGAACTCCTTTAGCTTTTCCTTATCTGTGAAGCTCTTTATCTGACCTTCAATTCTGAATGATAGCTTTGCTGGATAAAGTAATCTTGGTTGTAGGTTCTTGCTATTCATCACTTTGAATATTTCTTGCCACTCCCTTCTGGCCTGCAAAGTTTCTGTTGAGAAATCAGCTGACAGTCGTATGGGTATTCCCTTGTAGGTAACTGAGTTTCTTTCTCTTGCTGCTTTTAAGATTCTCTCTTTGTCTTTTGCTCTTGGCATTTTAATTATGATGTGTCTTGGTGTGGTCCTCTTTGGATTCCTTTTGTTTGGGGTTCTCTGCGCTTCCTGGACTTGTAAGTCTATTTCTTTCACCAGGTGGGGGAAGTTTTCTGTCATTATTTCTTCAAATAGGTTTTCAATATCTTGCTCTCTCTCATCTTCTGGTACCCCTATAATTCTGATGTTGGTACGTTTGAAGCTGTCCCAGAGGCTCCTTACACTATCTTCGTATTTTTGGGTTCTTTTTTCATTTTGCTTTTCCGGTTGGGTGTTTCTCGCTTCTTCGCATTTCGAATCTTTGACTTGATTCTTGCGCTCCTCTGGTCTGCTGTTGGGAGTCTGTATAATATTCTTTATTTCAGTCAGTGTATGCTTACTTTCTAGATGGTCCTTTATCACACCATCGAGGGTCTCATTAGATTTCCTGTACATCTCATCAAGTTTATCGACAGACTCTAGAAGCCTCTTGAGAGACCTCAAAAGTGTGGTTCTGAACTCAATATCCTCCCTTGATAGTTTTGTCCTGTTTCTTTGTCTCCGCATTTTTTACGCTTTCTTGGTACACCCCCTAGTGGTCTTTGTGCGCAGTCTTGTTGTAGTTAAGCCTTGATTGTTGTAGTTAATACTAGAGGGATTTGACCTCCAGGCCGACTGGCTGTGTTAATCAGCTGTGTCTGCAGTGGAGGAACTTGTGTCCTCTAGGGAGGTGCTAATCTAGCCTTTGCCTGAGGCTATCCGGCAAATGCCTCTGTGCAGGGCTTGGGCGGGGCGGGTCCCACGGGATCAACAGGGCGGAGGAGGGAGCAGTTATGGCTGCTCTCAGTCCCGTCCCCAGGGGCTCTGCCTCTCAAAGTCCCAGCAACCGCTGCAAACCTCAGAGAGAAAGCTGCCTTCGAGTTCCGACCGAAGCCAGACAGTCCGGCTTCTCCCATATGAGTCTGGGTCCCTAGAGACTCACCCGGATCTGGAGCTCAGAGTCTGAGGCTCCCTCCGGATTGAAACAGACAACCGCGCCCTCAGCCACCAGCCCGCGCCGCGCGCACTCCGCCCCTTAGTATTTTACTTCAGCACTGCGCCTCCTCTGATTCTCGGTTCCTCCTAGTTGTAGAACTTCCACTCAGCCAGCCTTCCTGTGGTTCTGGATGATGTCCGTTCCGTCTTTTAGTTGTATTTTTGAAGTGGTTGTTCGAGGCAGCAAACTCCGGCATTAACCTATGCCGCCATCTTGGTTTCTCTCCTCTTTTTTCTAAAGAGGCCTTTAAATCTTTTGACACTCCTCTTGTCTAGAGGTGCTTTGGGGGCTGGTCAGGCATCTCCCTTTTCTTTAATCTCAGGGACTCTGTGTATTCTCTGGAGCACGTTGGTCTCATACATGGCAGCTCAGGGCTCCATGAAGGATCCCAGAGCTCCAGAACACAGCTGCAAGAATTCCTACAATCTAGCATTGGAAGTCCCAAAGGCCACGTTCTATTTATCAGGCAAGTCACTGAGGGCCAACCTGGGTTCAGGAAAGGTCAAGGCAGGAGCTGCTTAGAAAGGGTTGGTTCCAGGAATGGCTTGTGGATAAGATAATGACTTGGACAGCCAAGGCTCCCCAAACTCCAATCAGTGAATAAGCTGCTTAGCATTGAGTGAGTCTTGATAATTCATAAAACAAATAGAGAGGAAAGTGCCTTTCATTGGGTGAATTTGCATGTGGTGCACATGGTATATTTCTTGTCCTTGAGCAGAATTACCAAGGATGTCCTTTGAATGCCTATATGCACAGAGCAATATCTATTTACTCAATATCACAGTGCTAAATATGTAGGTGATACAGTTAATAAGTCTCTGCCCTTCAAGGTTCCAGTGTTATTGTAAAAACATGTATACAAATATTAATAAATCGGTATGCAAAAATTGCCAATAAAAAGGTTGTTGAATTCAGAAAAGAGAGTTAACTATTTTCACCTCAAACCATATATCTGCTATTTCAACCCTGGCTTCCCAATGGTTTCAGGGAAACCATTCACCTGGGGAAATTTTTAAACATACACTCCCCCCCACCACCCCCCCACCCCGAGATTATGATTTAATTGAGGGGTAGGGCCCAGGCATCAGTATTTACAAAGAGCTCTCCACATGATCCTAATGGAAAGCCTGAGCTGTGACCAATGCCTGGCCTCTCCCTACTTTCCTGATGACAGACTCCATGCTGGGTTCCTCTGTGAACTGTATCTCTTTCCCCAGGAGCCAGGCATTCAGCAGGTCTGAGTGAGACCCTGAATTTGTATTCCAACAATTACCCAGGTGATTCTTGTCATCAAGGACAGTTAGTTAACAGGGCTGTGTGCCAATCCCTTCCCAGTGTTTAATGCAACTTCCACTCTGAATCTAAACTTTCTTTCAGTCTCAAATAAAGAGGCCGTCCCAACCTCAAAGCTCTAACTCCAATGCCAGCCTTATACAGTATTGAAACCTAGCCTAATGATTCAATTATCACCCTATCACAGGGGTAGGCAACCCCTGGCACGCGTGCCAAACATGGCATGCCAGTAACTTTTGCTGGCATGCAAAACCCTCTCTTATAATCTTCCATTTACAATTTTTTCTTAATATCGACTTTTTATTTTTCAGATAAATTCAGTGTAGGTGCATCTTAGATAAATAAATAATTTTCATAACAAGTTATCTTAAAGACCATAGACATGAATTGACAAGAGAGGGGAAGAGCAATTTCTATGCCTCTGCCTTAACTC